>NC_133125.1:150998310-151092865 GCF_048418815.1 Hemitrygon akajei
TGTGGAGTGGGGAATGAGGAGGATGGAGAGGGAGTGTGGAGTGGGGAGTGGGGAGGATGTGAGTGAGTGGGGAGTGAGTGGGTAGGAGGGGAGTGAGTGGGTATGGGTTGGGGAGGGAGTGGGGATGGGGGAGGGCGGGAGTGGTGGAGTGTGGGAGTGGAGAAGAGGAGGAGTGTGCAGGTGGGAGTGGGGGGCAAGGGGAGGATGTGTGGAGGTGGGTGTTGCGAGGAGGGGAGGGAGTGGGGGTGTGGGGAGGATGGAAGGGAGTGTAGATGTGGGGTGCGGGGACAACATGAGAATGTGTGATGTGGGGAGTAGGTATGAGGGAGTGAATGAGGTGTGGGGACGAGAGGAGGGAGTGGTGTGTGGGGAGTAGGGGAGTGAGTGGTGTGGCGGGGAGGGGGAGTGGGGTGTGGGGAGTAGGGGAGTGAGTGGTGTGTGGCGAGGAGGGGGAGGAGGGTGTGGGGAGGAGGGGTGGGAGTGGGGTGGTGGTGAGGAGTGTGGAGTCGGGAGTGGGGGGAGGAGGGGAGGGACGGGTGTGGGTGGGAGGAGTGGGAGTCGGGTGTGGGCAGGAGGAGGGAGTCGGGTGTGGGGAGGAAGGGGGGAGTGGGTACGGGTAGTGGGGATGAGGGGGAGGGAGTAGGGAGGGAGGGCAGGAACTGGGAGGAGGAGAGGAGTGGGGAGTGTGGGATGAGGGGAGGGAGTGGGGTGTGGGGAGGACGGGATGGAGTGTGAAGTGGGGAGTGAGGAGGAGGGGAGGCAGTGGGGAGGAGGGGAGTGGGTGTGGTGAGGGGAGGAGGGGGAGGAGTGAGTGGGTTGTTGGAAGGAGGGGGAGTGGGGTGTGGGAAGAAGGGTGGGAAGTGGGTACAGGAGTGGGGAGAAGGTGAGGGAGTGGGGAGTGGGGAGGAGGGGAGGAGTGTGAAGTCGGGAGTGTGGACGAGGGGAGGGAGTGGGGAGTGGTGTGGAGTGGAGTGAGTGTGGTGTGTGGAGGAGGGGAGGGAGTGTGTACGGGGTTGGGGAGGGAGTGGGTACGGGCTGGAGGGGAGGGAGGTAGTGTGGAAAGAGGAGTGGGGACCAGAGGAGGATGTGTGGTGTGGGGAGGGAGTGGGTACGGGGTTGGGGTATGATGGAGTGGGAGGCGTGGGGGAATGAGGATTGAGAGGTGTGGAGTGAGTGTGGTGTGGGGAGGAGTGGAGGATGTGTGGTGTGGGGAGGAGTGTATTGTGTGGGGGGAGGGAGGTGACATGTGGGGAGGAGGGGAGGGAGTGTGGAGGGGGTACTAGGAGACGATGTGTGGAGGGGGACGAGGGAGGATGTGTGGAGGTGTGAGTAGGGAGGAGGAGTGGGAGTGGGAGGTGTGAGTGGGGAGGAGGGGAGGGAGTGTGGAGGTGTGAGTCGGAAGGAGGGGAGGGAGTGGGGAGCAGAGGGGGGCAGGAGTGTGGAGTGGGGAATGAGGAGGAGGAGAGGGAGTGTGGAGTGGGGAGAAGGGGAGGATGTGTGATGTGGGGAGAAGGGGAGGATTGTGATGTGGGGAGAAGGGGAGGATGTGTGATGTGGGGAGAAGGGGAGGGAGTGGGGAATGAGGAGTGGAGGCTGTGGGGAATGAGGAATGGGTGGCGTGGAGTGGAGTGTGGTGTGGAGAGGAGGGGAGGATTGTGTGGTGTGGGGAGGAGGGGAGGATGTGTGGTGTGGGGAGGAGGGGAGGGAGCGGCGTGTGGGGGAAGGGATTGACGCATGGGGAAGAGGGGAGTGAGTGTGGTGTGGGGGGAGGAATGGAGTGAGGTGGTGTGGGGAGGAAGGTAGGATGTGTGATGTGGGGAGAAGGGGAGGATTGTGGTGTGGGGAGAAGGGGAGGATGTTGGTTGTGGGGGTGAAGGGGAGGAGTGTGGTGTGGGGGAGAAGGGGAGGATGTGTGGTGGTGGGGAGATGGGGTGGGTGGTGGGGAATGTGGAGGTGGAGGCTGTGGGGAGTGGGGAGGTGTGGTGTGAGTGTGGTGTGGGGAGGAGTGGAGTGAGTGTGGTGTGGGGAGGTGTGGAGGTGTTGTGGGAGTGGGGGGTGGAGTGAGGTGGGGGAGCGTGTGGGGAGGTGGGGAGGGGTGGGGGGATGGGGTATGAGGAGGATGGTGGGGAGGGGGACTGGGTGGTGGGGATGTGTGGAGGTGTGGTGGGGGAGGAGGGTGGGAGGTGTGAGGTGGGGGGTGGTGTGGGTGGGGAGTGGGTTGGGGGAGGGGGATGGATGGGGAGGGTGTAGGAAGGGGGGGTGTGGGAGGGAGTGTGGGTGGGGGGAGTGATGGAGGATGGTGGAGGCAGTGTGGAATAGGGAGTGGCGACGAGATGAGGGAGGGGTGAGGAGGGACGATGGGAGGGAGTGGGGAGGAGGGCCGATGGGTGGTATTGGCGAGTGAGGACAAGGGGGAGGGAGTGGAGAGTGTGTGGAGTGAAGACGAGGGGATGGAGTTGGGAGTGGGCTGGGGGAGGGAGTGTGGAGCAGGGAGGAGGGGAAGGGAGTGTGATGTGTGGAGGGGGGAAATGGTGAGGGGTGTATGGTGGTGGTGGGTGTATGGTGTGGGTGTGTGTGTTGTGGGGGGTAATGCTAGAGGGGTGTATGTGGAGTGGGGGTAGTGGAGGAGGTGGGGAGAGGGGGATGCGGGGAGAGGGGAGGATGTCAGGAGCGGGAGGGCGAGGTGTTAGGGAAGAAGGAAAGTACGGGATAGGGGAGAAGGAGGGGAGGAGAGGAGGCAGTGGTGAGGAGGGGAGGTTGTGGGGAAGGGGTGTGTGGTTAGGGATGGGTTCAGGGGCGAGTGTGGTGGGGGGAGGAATGGAGTGAGTGTGGTGTGGGGAGGAAGGTTAGGATGTGTGATGTGGGGAGAAGGGGAGGATGTGTGATGTGGGGAGAAGGGGAGGGAGTGGGGAATGAGGAGTGGGAGGCTGGGGGAATGAGGAATGGGGTGGCGTGGAGTGCGTGGTGTGGGGAGGAGGGGTGGAGGATGTGTGGTGTGGGGAGGAGGGGAGGGAGTGGGGAATGAGGGAGTGGGAGGCTGTGGGGAATGAGGAATGGTGGCGTGAGTGAGTGTGGTGTGGGGAGGAGGGGAGATGTGTGGTGTGGGGAGGAGGGGAGGATGTGTGGTGTGGGGAGGAGGGGAGGATGTGTGGTGTGGGGAGGAGGGGGAGGGAGCGGAGTGTGGGGGAAGGGGATTGACGCTGGGGAAGAGGGGAGTGAGTGTGGTGTGGGGAGGAAGGTTAGGAGTGGGTACGGGATTGGGGAGTGTGGAGTGGGGAGTACGGAGGAGGGCAGGAACGGGAGGACGGGATGGAGTGGGGTGTGGGGGAGGATGGGATGGAGTGTGAAGTGGGGAGTGAGGTGGAGGGGAGTGGGTGTGGTTTGGGGGGAGGGAGTGTGTACAGGGTGGAGGGGATGGGTTGGAGGGGACGGAGTGTGGAGGGGGCAGGGAGGGAGTGTTGGAGAGAGGAGTGGGGACGAGAGGAGGATGTGTGGTGTGGGGAGGGAGTGGGTACTTGGTTGGGGAGGGAGGGGTACGGGCTGGAGGGGAGGGCGTGGTGTATGGGGCTGGAGGGGAGGGCGTGGAAGGGAGGGAGGTAGTGGGGAGTGGGGAGGAGGGGAGGGAGTGGAGAGGAGAGGGGCAAGAGTGTAGAGTGGGGAATGAGGAGGGGAGGGATGTGGGGAGGGGAGGGAGTGGGAGTGAGGAGGGGAAGGCTGGTGGGGAGTGAGGAGGGAGTGGGTACGGGTTAAGGGGGGCAGTGGGTACCTGAGGGAGTGGGTACGGGGTGGAGGGGGAGGGCGTGTGTACGGGCTGGAGTGGAGGGAGGATGTGTGGTGTGGGGAGAAGGGAGGATGTGTGGTGTGGGGTGAAGGGGAGGATAGGGGTGGAGTGTGGTGTGGGGAGAAGGGGGGGCGTGGGAGTGGGGATGAGGAGTGGAGGCTGTGGGGAGTGGGGGGAGGCGTGGAGTGAGTGTGGTGTGGGGAGGAGTGGAGTGAGTGTGGTGTGGGGAGGAGTGGAGGATGTGTGGTGTGGGGAGGAGTGGAGGATGTGTGGGCGTGTGGGGAGGAGGGGAGGGAGTGTGGAAGGGGTATGAGGAGAAGATGTGTGGAGGGGGACGAGGGGAGGATGTGTGGAGGTGTGAGTGGGGAGGAGGAGAGGGAGTGTGGGAGGTGTGAGTGGGTAGGAGGAGAGGGGAGTGGGGTGTGGTTGCAGGGGAGGGTGTTGAGATGGGGAGGAGGGGAGGGAGTGGGGGGGAGTGGGGAGTGAGGGAGGAGTGGAGGCAGTGTGGAATAGAGGAAGTGGCGACGAGATGAGGGAGTGGGGAGGAGGGACGATGGGAGGGAGTGGGGAGGAGGGCCGATGGGTGGTATTGGCGAGTGAGGACATGGGGAGGGAGTGGAGAGTGTGGTGGAGTGAAGACGAGGGGGATTGAGTTGGGAGTGGGGCTGGGGGGGAGGAGGTGTGGAGCTGGGAGGAGGGGGAGGGAGTGTGATGTGTGGAGGGGGGAAATGGTGAAGGGGTGTATGGTGGTGGTGGGTGTATGGTTGTGGGTGTGTGTGTTGTGGGGGGTTAATGCTAGAGGGGTGTATGTGGAGTGGGGGTAGTGAGGAGGTGGGGAGGAGGGGGATGCGGGGAGAGGGGAGGATGTCAGGAGCGGGGAGGGCGAGGTGTTAGGGAAGAAGGAAAAGTACGGGATAGGGGAGGAAGGAGGGGAGGAGAGGAGGCAGTGGTGAGGTGGGGAGGTTGTGGGGGAAGGGGTGTGTGGTTAGGGATGGGTTCAGGGGCGAGTGTGGTGGGGGGAGGAATGGAGTGAGTGTGGTGTGGGGAGGAAGGTTAGGATGTGTGATGTGGGGAGAAGGGGAGGATGTGTGATGTGGGGGAGAAGGGGAGGGAGTGGGGAATGAGGAGTGGGAGGCTGTGGGGAATGAGGAATGGGTGGCGTGGAGTGAGTGTGGTGTGGGGAGGAGGGGAGGATGTGTGTGTGGGGAGGAGGGGAGGGAGTGGGGAATGAGGAGTGGGAGGCTGTGGGGAATGAGGAATGGGTGGCGTGGAGTGAGTGTGGTGTGGGGAGGAGGGGAGGATGTGTGGTGTGGGGAGGAGGGGAGGATGTGTGGTGTGGGGAGGAGGGGAGGATGTGTGGTGTGGGGAGGAGGGGAGGGAGCGGAGTGTGGGGGAAGGGATTGACGCGTGGGGAAGAGGGAGTGAGTGTGGTGTGGGAGGAAGGTTAGGGAGTGGGTACGGGATTGGGGAGTGTGGAGTGGGGAGTACGGAGGAGGGCAGGAACGGGAGGACGGGATGGGAGTGGGGTGTGGGGAGGATGGGATTGGAGTGTGAAGTGGGGAGTGAGGTGGAGGGGAGTGGTGTGGTTTGGGGGGAGGGAGTGTGTACAGGGTGGAGGGGATGGGTTGGAGGGGACGGAGTGTGGAGGAGGGCAGGGAGGGAGTGTGGAGAGAGGAGTGGGGACGAGAGGAGGATGTGTGGTGTGGGGAGGAGTGGGTACATGGTTGGGGAGGGAGTGGGTACGGGCTGGAGGGGAGGGCGTGTGTATGGGCTGGAGGGGAGGGCGTGGAAGGGAGGGAGGTAGTGGGGAGTGGGGAGGAGGGGAGGGAGTGGGAGAGGAGAGGGGCAAGAGTGTAGAGTGGGGAATGAGGAGGGGAGGGAGTGGGGAGGGGAGGGAGTGGGGAGTGAGGAGGGGGAAGGCTGTGGGGAGTGAGGAGGGAGTGGGTACAGGGTTAAGGGGGGCAGTGGGTACCTGAGGGAGTGGGTACGGGGTGGAGGGGAGGGCGTGTGTACGGGCTGGAGTGGAGGGAGGATGTGTGGTGTG
Organism: Hemitrygon akajei; assembly: GCF_048418815.1. Lineage (NCBI taxonomy): Eukaryota > Metazoa > Chordata > Chondrichthyes > Myliobatiformes > Dasyatidae > Hemitrygon > Hemitrygon akajei. The sequence continues at coordinate 151,004,136 of NC_133125.1, forward strand.
GGGAGAAGGGGAGGATGTGTGGTGTGGGGAGAAGGGGAGGATGTGTGGTGTGGGGAGAAGGGGTGGGAGTGGGGAATGAGTGGGAGGCTGTGGGGAGTGGGGAGGCGTGGAGTGAGTGTGGTGTGGGGAGGAGTGGAGTGAGTGTGGTGTGGGGAGGAGTGGAGGATGTGTGGTGTGGGGAGGAGTGGAGGATGTGTGGCGTGTGGGGGAGGAGGGGAGGGAGTGTGGAAGGGGTATGAGGAGAAGATGTGTGGAGGGGGACGAGGGGAGGATGTGTGGAGGTGTGAGTGGGGAGGAGGAGAGGGAGTGTGGAGGTGTGAGTGGGTAGGAGGAGAGGGAGTGAGGTGTTGGTTGCAGGGGAGGGAGTTGAGATGGGGAGGAGGGGAGGGAGTGTGGAGTGGGGGAGTGAGGAGGAGTGGAGGCAGTGTGGAATAGGAGAGTGGCGACGAGATGAGGGAGTGGGGAGGAGGGACGATGGGAGGGAGTGGGGAGGAGGGCCGATGGGTGGTATTGGCGAGTGAGGACAAGGGGAGGGAGTGGAGAGTGTGTGGAGTGAAGACGAGGGGATTGAGTTGGGAGTGGGGCTGGGGGGAGGGAGTGTGGAGCAGGGAGGAGGGGAGGGAGTGTGATGTGTGGAGGGGGGAAATGGTGAAGGGGTGTATGGTGGTGGTGGGTGTATGGTGTGGGTGTGTGTGTTGTGGGGGGTTAATGCTAGAGGGGTGTATGTGGAGTGGGGGTAGTGGAGGAGGTGGGGAGGAGGGGGATGCGGGGAGAGGGGAGGATGTCAGGAGCGGGAGGGCGAGGTGTTAGGGAAGAAGGAAAAGTACGGGATAGGGGAGAAGGAGGGGAGGAGAGGAGGCAGTGGTGAGGAGGGGAGGTTGTGGGGAAGGGGTGTGTGGTTAGGGATGGGTTCAGGGGCGAGTGTGGTGGGGGGTGTGGGGAGGCAGGGGTGGGGACGTAGGGTGGGAGTTAGTGGAGGGTGCGAGGTAGAGGATGTCAGAGCAGGGGGAGAGGGAGGTTGTGGGGGAAGGAGGAGAGTGAGGGGAATGAGAGGGAGAAGGAGAGGGAGTGGGGTGTGGATAGGAGGGGAGGGAGTTGTGTGTGGGGTGTGAGGAGAAGGGGAGTGTGTGTGGAGTGGGGAGTGAGGAGGACGGGAGGGTGTGTGGAGTGGGGAGTGAGGAGGAGGGGAGGGTGTGTGGAGTGGGGAGTGAGGAGTAGGGGAGGGAGTTGTGGGTGGGGAGTGAGGATGACGGGAGGGTGTGTGGTGTGGGGAGGGAGTTTGGAGTGGGTGGGGAGGAGGGAAGGGAGTGCGGAGTGAGGTGTGGAGAGGAGGGGAGGGTGTGGGGATTAGTGGCGGACAGGAGGGGATGGAGTAGGGATTGGGGACGGGGAGGGGGCGAGTGAGGCGGCGGGTGATGGGGGCATCACCGAAAGTTCCAGAAATCGATGTTCATGCCATCAGGTTGGAGGCTACCGAAGCGGCATATAAGATATTGTTCCTCCAATCTAAATGTGGTCTCATCACGACAGTGGAGGAGTCAGTGGATAGACATATCGGAATGGGAAGTGGAGTTAACATGGGTGGCCACTGGAAGATGCAGCTATTTCTGGTGGACGGAGCGTATGTACTCGGTGAAGCGGAATACCAATCCGCGTCGGCTCTCTCCGATCCACAGGAGGCCCCACCGCAAGCACCGAACACAGTGTATGACCCCAACAGACTCACAGGGGAAGAGTCGTCTGATCCTGCAGGATTGTTAGGGCACTGAATGGTAGTGAGGGAGGAGAGTGAGGGGAATGAGAGGGAGAAGGAGAGGGAGTGGGGTGTGGATAGGAGGGGAGGGAGTTGTGTGTGGGGTGTGAGGAGAAGGGGAGTGTGTGTGGAGTGGGGGAGTGAGGAGGACGGGAGGGTGTGTGGAGTGGGGAGTGAGGAGGAGGGGAGGGTGTGTGGAGTGGGGAGTGAGGAGGACGGGAGGGTGTGTGGAGTGGGGAGTGAGGCCACACTCAGGTTGGAGGAACACCATCTTATATTCCTTTTGGGTAGCCTCCAATCTGATGGCATGAATATCGATTTCTCGAATTACCGGTAATCCGCCCCCCCCCCCCCCCATCACCAATTCCTATCCCCTTTTTCCTCTCTCACCTTATTGATCTGCCCATTGATCGACTCCCTCTGGTGCTCAACGCCACCCCCACCGCCCGCCCGCCCGCCCGCCCACTTTCTTTCATGGCCTGTCTCTTTCATCTATCAACTTCCAAACTCTTCTTCATCTCTCCCCCTCCAGGTTTCACTAATCACCTTGTGTTTCTCTCTCCCTTCACCCTTTTAAATCTATCCTCAGCTTTTCTTCTCCAGTCCTGCCCAAAGGTCTCGGCCGGAAATGTCGACTGTACTCTTTTTCCATAGATGCTGTCTGGCCTCCTGAGTTCCTCCAGTACTTTGGAGTTCCAGTTGCTTGGATTTCCAGCATCTACATCTTTTTCTCTTGTTTGTCAATGCGGATTTAAATTCATCACTTGTTGAATGTGGGTATCTGTAATATAGGTGCGAACAGGGCGGTCTGATGATGGGAGGATTTGAAACCATTACATGTAGCTCAAAGAAATTGTCTCTCCCTCGACTCCGAGACTGTCACCTTATTTGTGACAACTTTTCAAATCTATCAACTGCGTCTCTTTGGCGACTTTGTTCATGGGACAGTCTAAAATCAAGTTTATTGTCATATGCACCAGTATGTCCAGGTGCAATTAAAACTTAATTTACGTTAGCACTGCAGACATTCCCAATAAAAACAAATTACACTTAAAAACAAGATGCGATTAGCTTCCACTGGCATCCTGGTCGGCACAGGTTCCAGATCTGAATGGGTTGTTCCTGCGCTGTACTGCTCTGTGGTCTGATCTAACGTTACTGACTACAATAAAATAGCGCAAAGCAGATTGTTATTGAGTGTTTAGTTGTTTCGTGAACAAGGAGCGGTTTGGTTTCTTCAATTTACAAACAAGTGGGAAAAAACAAATTTCAACCAACGAATGGCGTCTCACAGAAACAGTCCACTTACGCAGCCCCCCGCCCCCCCCCCCCCCCCCCCCCCACCCCACAACTACACACTACTTCCCTCACGGGCAACCTGTTTCACTCACCTGTAGATCGGGCGTCTGTCTGCCTGCAGCTGACGAGGGATTGCAGCGATGGTCCGAGTGGTCTCAGTGGTCCCCACTGCACTGTCTGCACCTGGGTTAGACTCACTGGGATGACTAAAGTACCCGTGCTCGGAGCTCTGTTGTGCTTTCAAACAACTGCTAGAGTTGACATTAATGTTAAGTCGGAATATATGCAGAGCAAAGCCGTCCTGGAGCGGTTCAAGTACTGCACTGTATCCTTTCTCCACTGACTGGGCGAAGTCCGGCAGATTTACTTTCTGATTTACTCATCAGTTTCGATTCCAGAGATTATCCAAGCAACACTGGTTTTACGTAGATCGAGAGACAAACAGAGGGCGGTGCTCGACTTCCACAGCAGAAGTTGCTGTTGGCTCGCTCTCCACATTGGCGGCAGAGAAAAGAGGGGGCGGGGCTGAAATTACCGGCGGTTGGATAAATCGATGTTCAGACGATCAGGTGTCCTTTCATTATAATTCAGCATCCGATTCCCACACCGACATATCTGTGGGTGACCTTCGCAGCTGCCACTGAGGCCAAACTCGCAACACTTCATATTCCACCTGGGCAGTCTCCAACCTCGTGCTTTCACTAATTTCTGTGATGTCTGCCCTCCACCATATTCCCTCTCGCTGTTTCCTTTTCCCCATTCCCCAGCCCTGATGAGCTTCCCATCACTTCCCCTCCTTGGATTCCTTGGATCACTTTCATCTCATGTTACATTTCTTCTTCTTCAGTCCTTTATGTCTTCCATCTCCCAGCTTCTTACATCATGCCCCACCCTCGCCCACTTGTTCCCCCTCATCTAGTCTCATTTATCACCCACCATTTTCTATTCCCTCCTTCTCCCTCTCACCATCTTTTGATTGTGGGTTCTACCCCTTCCTTTCCAGTTCTAATGAAGGGTCTTGACCTGAAACATTTCCCTCCATGGATTCTGTCAGACCTGCTGAGTTCCCTCAGTATGGTGATGCACTGTTCTCTAATTCTTGATTCCCCAAACCTGGTCATAAAGTCTTTATGCATGTCCACGCCCCCATATAATTTTGTACACCTCTCTAAAATCTCCTCTGCTCCAGTAAATAAAAGTCCTAACCTGCTTAACCTCTCTCCAGAACTCAATCTCTCATGTCCGCAAAACATCTCTTAATCTCCTCTGCTCTCTTTCCTGATTAATGACATCATTCAAATAGAAGGTCGACCAACAATAAAGACAAAACTTCTATAACTGCAACATAACATCCCAACTATGATATTCAGTGCCCTGACTGAAAAAGGCCAGCATGCCAAAGCCTAATTCACCACCCTCTCTACCTGTGATGCCACATTCAGTGAATCATGCACTTGTACTTCGAGATCCCTCTGTTGTGCAACACGCCCCACGGTCTTAACATTGACTGCGATTATCCTACCCCAATCTGTCTACCCAAAGTGAAAAACCATGTGTTTATATAAACTAAATTCCATTTGCCGATTCTCAGCCCATGTATCCAGCTGATAAAGATACCTCTATAAATCCTAATAGTCATCTTCACTCTGAATGAAAGCATCCACTGTATTTTAGTGTCCTTTGCAAAGGTACTAACCAACTGCCTAGTGGAACTTGTCCTCACTCTTAATAACTTCTCCTTTGGCTCCTCTCCTTGAAACAAAATGAGTAGCCGTGGGCACTCACATGGGTCCCAGCTGTGCCTTCCTTTTTTTTGGTGACATGGAACAGTCTAAGTTCCAAGCCTACACTGGTGTCTGTCGCCCACTTTTTCTACGCTACATTGTTGAGTGCTTTGCAGCTGCTTCCTGCAGCCACGTGGAACTCGTCAACTTCATCAACTTTGCCTCCAACTTCCACCCTATCCTCAAATTTACCTGGTCCATTTCTGACACCTCCCCTTCACTTTCTCAGTCTCTCTGTCTCCATCTCTGGAAACAGTTATCTACTGATATCTTTTATAAACCCACTGATTCTCACAGCTACCTGGACTCTAACTTATCCCACACTGGCACTTGTAAAATTGCTATCCCCTTCTCTCAGTTCCACTGTCTTCATTGCATCTACTCTCAGTATGAGGCTTTTCATTCCAGTACTACTGAGATGTCCTCCCCATTCAAAGAAAAGGGCTTCCCTTCCTCCAGCAGTAATACTGCCCTCACCTGCATCCCTTTCATTTTGTGCACCATCTCACACCATCCACCCACCACCACAGTAGGGATAGGGTTCTCACTGGCCTCCACGTCCAGCACATAATTCAACGTAACTTCCACCATCTCCAAAGTGATCCTCCCACCAAGCAGATCTTTCCCTCCCTCCTATTTTCCACTTTCTGCAGGGATTGCTCCCTTGGAAATTCATCCTTCCTCACTGATCTCTATCCTGGTACTTTTCCTTGCAAGCGGAACAAGTGCCATACCTGCCCCTATACCTCCTCCCTCACCACCATTCAGGGCCCTAACAGTCCTTCCAGGTGAGACGACACTTCACCTGTGAGTCTTTTGTGGTCATCTACTGTATTGTGTCTCCTCATGTGGCTGCCTGTATATTGGTGAGATCTGACGTAGATTGTGAGACCACCTCACTGAGCACCTATGCTCCATCTGCCAGAAAAAGTGGAATCTCCCAGTAGCCACCCTTTTCAATTCTATTTCCCAATCCCATCCCAACATGTCTGCCTGTGGCCTCATCTACAGCCGCAATGAGGGCACACTCAGTTTGGAGGAGCAACACCTTATAGTCCATCTGGTAGCCTCCAACCTGATGGCATTAACATCAGTTTCTCAAACTTCTGGTAATGCCCCATTCTCCTTCACTATTCCCTGTTCCTGTTTCCCTCTCTCACCTTATCTCCTTACCTGCCCATCACCTCCCTCTGGTGCTCCTCCTCCTTCCCTTTCTTCCATGGCTTTCTGTCCTCTCCTATCAGATTCTCCTTTCTCCAGCCCTGTATCTCTTTCACCAAACGCTCTTTACTTCACTCCCTCCACCTCTCCTGGTTTCAAATGTGACCTAACACCTTGTATTTCTTCCTTCCCTTCCCCCTCCTTCTTACTCTAACATCCTCTTTCTTTTCAGTCCGGATCAAGGGTTTTGGCCCGAACTTCAACTGTTTCCTCTTTTCCGTAGATGCTGCCTGGCCTGCTGAGTTCCATACAGCATTTTTGTGTGTCGTTTTGGGTTTCCAGCATCTGCAGAGTTTCTCATGTTTGTGACACTGATATAGGTGACAGATAGCAATGTGCCCAGTACCAATCTCTGGGGAAAACCACTAGGTGTTTTTTCACCTCTAATCTGAAAAAAAAATTTCCTGCATAAGCTGCTGCTGTCTGCCATAAGGCCAATTCATTATCCAGTTGGTTAGCTTTCTCTGGATGCCATGCCATCTAACTATTCATAGCAACCTATCATGCAGAACCCTATCAAGGGAGTTACTGAATTCCATATCGTCAACTTCCTTGATTACATTTGCAAAGAACTTAACTAAATTCATGAGACATGATCTTCCATGCAGAAAAGTACGCTGATTATTCCTAATCATTTCCATCCTTTCCAAACTAGTAAATATTTTCTCTCAAAATCTGCACCATAGTATATGCACAACAGATGCTAAAATGTGTAACTCAAAATGGTGTCAGCTTGTAATGTGGTAATAGCCAGAAGATGTGTGTGGATGTACATACTTGAGATTAGATAGTGGTGAAAAATATTTTCCTCCTGACAGACCTGCTGCCATTGTTTGTCCGGTGTGTGCCGAGGGCAAAGCTGCTGGAGATAAGAAAGTATATGCAGGTATTAATAGGGAAGGGATGGTAAAATACTAGGATAAAAGTTTATTTATTTTACTTTTTTTCAGAGATACAGTGCCGAATAGGCCCTTCTGCCTCAACGATGTAGTAAGAGCGGGAACAGCATGAGGGGTTCACACTGAGCTCCTGTCAAAGAGATTATTGAAGTATCTTGGTTAGCTAGATAAGTGGGCCAAGGAATGTCAAAAATGAAGATTGGCTCAGATAAGCGTGTGGTGTTGCACCTTCGGGAGACAAATAAAATCATTTACAGGTGAAAGGAGTGTCGTAAAACAGAGGGTTCAAGGAGGACAAGTCCAAGGTTCCCTGAAAGTGGTGTTTTTAGGTAGACAGAATGGGGAATAAGCCTTTTGGCACACTAGCCTTTGTCAGTCAGGGCACTGAGTACAAAATTTGGGATGCCATGTAAAAGTTTTACAAGACTTTGGTGAGGGTACACTTCTAGATTGTCAGGTATGATGGTTGTAACTGGGAGCTAATGTCCAAGGTTACACATTGTATTGGAGGGATGGGAAGGTAGGCAGAGGGGGTGGTGTGGCTCTGCTGGTAAAGAATGTCATCAAATAAGTAGAAAGATGTGACATAGGATCGGAAGATGTTGAATCATTTTGGGTTGATTTAAGAAACTGCAAGGGTAAAAGGACCTTGATGGCAGCTATATATAGGCCTCCCAACAGTTGCGGGATGTGGACCACAGTTTACAATGGGAAGTAGAAAAGGTGTGTCAAAAGGGCAATGTTATGATAGTCATGGGGGATTTTAACCTGCAGGTGGATTGGGAAAATCAGGTTGGTAATGGATCTTAAGAGAGTGAGTTCATTGAATGTCTATGAGATGGCTTATTAGAGCAGTTTGTTGTTGAGCCTACTGGAGATCAGCTATGCTGGATTGGGTGTTATATAATGAATCAGAAGCAATTATGGAGCTTAATGTGAAAGAACACTCTGGATGCAGTGATCACAATACAACTAAGTTAAACCTGAAATTTGATAGGGAGAAATTACAGTGGTATGAGAGAGGAGTTGGCCAAAGTTACTAGGAAAGAGATGCTGGCAGGGGCGACAGTAGAGCAGCAATGGCATCAGTTTCTGGGGAAAATGAGGAAGGTGCTGGATAGATGTATTGCAAACCAATGAAATACTCAAAAGGCAAAATAGTGCAACCATGGCTGAAAAGAGAAGTCATAACTAATGGGGCAAGAGAGAGGGCACAATAAAGCAAAAATTAATGGGAAGATGGAGGATTGGGAAGATTTCAAAACACTAGAGAGAGCAACTAAAAGAATCATTAGGAGGGAAAAGATGAAATATGAAAGCAAGCTAGCAAACAATACCAAAGTGGATGGTAAAAGCTTATTCAAGTATGTAAGAAATAAAAGACATGAAAATGGATATAGGACTGCTAGAAAATGAGGCCAGAGAAATAATAACGGGGGAAAAGGAGATAAGATATTAAATAAGTATTTTGCATCAGTCTTCACTGGGGAAGACACTAGCGGTGTGCCAGATGTTGAAGGGTGTGAGGGAAGAGAAGTGAGTGCATTTACTATTTCAAGAGAGAAGGTGCACAAAAAGCTGAAAGACTTAAGGATACATAGAGTAGTGCTAGAAAGTTTGTGAACAAACTTACAGGTTTTGGAGATGGAGGAAATTCAACACCATTATTACTCTCCCCAGGAGTGGTCAATGAACAAAAATCACTCCAAGAGCAAGGCGTGTAATACTCCAGGTCACAAGGAACCTCAGGGTAACATCTAAGGAGCTACAGGCCTCTCTTACACTGGCTAATGTCAGTACTCATGAGACTACTATCAGGCAAGTACTGAACAAAAATGGCAGGATTGCAAAGAAAAAGGCACTACTCTCCAATAAGAACATTGCTGCCCATCTAAAGTTTGATAACAACCACATGGATAAGCTAGAAGGCTATTGGAAGAATGTTCTGAGGACAGATGAGTCCAAAATAGAGCTTTTTAAGAACTTCATCACATCTAGAAACATGGTTGGCAGTGCCATGGTTTGGGCCTGTTTTGCTGCCTTGGGACTAGGAAAGCTCACCACCATTGATACAGTGTTGGAAAATGTATGGTCATGCACCTTGGTAGTAGAAATAGATGTACAGACTATTTTCTAAACAGCAAAATATCAAAAAATCTAAGAAACAAAGGGACTTGGGAGTCCTTGTGCAGAACACCCTAAAGGTTAACTTACAGGTGAGTCAGTGGTGAGGAAGGCAAACACCACGTTAACATTCATTTCAAGAGGTCTGGAATACAAGAGCAGGGATGTGATGCTGAGGCTTTATAAGGGACTGGTGAGGCCTCACCTTGAGTTTTGTGAACAGTGTTGGGTTCCTCATCTAAGAAAAGGTGTGCTGGCATTGGAGACGGTTCAGAGGAGGTCCACAGGGATGATTCTGGGTATGAAAGGGTTATCATATGAGGAACGTTTGATGGCTCTGGGTCTGTGATCACTGGAATTTAGGATATGGGAAGATCTCAATGAAACCGTCAAATGTTGAAAGGCCGAGACGGAGTAGTTGTGGAAAGGATGTTTCCCACCGTGTGGGAGTCTAGAACAAGATGGCATAGCCTCAGGATACAGGGGTGTCCATTTAAAGCAGAGATGTGGAGTAATTTCTTGAGCTGGAGGGCGCTGATGTTTTGGAGAGGAGGTCGTTGGGTGTATTTGAGATACAGCTTGATAGGTTCTTGATTAGACACGGCATCAAAGGATATGGGGAGAAGGCCGGGTATTGGGACTGAGGAGGAGGGAAAAAGTATCAGCTATCATTGAACGGCGGCGCTGACTCGATGGGCCAAATGGCCTAATTCTGCTCCTACGTCTTATGGTCTTATATAGAAAGAGCCAATGACGCAGGTACTTTAACACAAAAGTATTTGGACAGGTGGATGGACACGAAATATTTAAAACTATATGGGTTATAATTGGCTCAGTTTAGGTGCCAAAACTGGTCAGCGTGACCAGTTGCGCTGAAGGGTCTGTTTATAGCCTTTAGTTGGTGAGGCTTGATTCCGGGACGAATCGCAAGTAATTAACAAGGCGGAGCGAGGACCTCCACCAGGCACCCGATGTCCAGGTTGTTTCTAGTTACTGAGGTACAGCGGCTTCCGCACAGTCCCAATGTAACGTCGCCTGTCTAGTCCAGCCATTTTTTGTCACACGCCTCAGAGCCTCGGTACCAGCTGGTCAGAAGGGGCCCCAGTACCGGTCGGACCAGTTACCGAAGAGCACCGCGAACCAATAAACAAAGAAGCTTGAATCCCGACTGATGACTGTGACATGGAGAGTGAGCTCTGCTCCTCCTCCTGCTGTTTACTTCATGAACCACCCTTTTGTGTTTCAATACGGCGGGAGATCTATTTCAGTATTTCCTGTAAAATCGCTATTTGTGGAAATCGAAACTGATGAACAAAACGGACAAACTGCACGCCTCCGAAACTTGCGGAGGAGGAACCAGCGGCAGTCTGGGCCGTCCTTTCCCTGCAGATTGCGCCGCTCCGGGATTTGCAGGTCGGCACATTCGGGCTTTCGGTGCGGGTTTTCAGACAGTTCAGAGTCCGAACTACATGCTGATAGTGCAGGAGGGCTGCCGGCTCGACGATTCCTGCTATCGTCAACGCTGCAGCTCCCTTCAGCTGCACAGGACAGTTTATCCCTCCGTGAGTGAGACAGGTTCATGGGCAAGTGTATCTGTTGAGTTCAGCCTGGGTCTGTTTGTGTGTATGAGGGAGTGTTGGGGTATATGTGCATTAGAGTGGGTGCTCGCTCAGTGTAGTAGTCGGTGCTTGCATGAAGGCATAGGAGCGGAGTTCGGCCATTCAGCAGTTCAAGTGTGCTTAATCATGGCAGATTTATTTTCCCTCTCAACCACATAACATTGACAGCCCTACTAATAAAGCATCTATCAAACCCCTTTAAATCTACCCAATGACTTGACCTCAACTTGGCAGTGAATTCTAGAGATACATAATGGTCAAACAATTGCTCCACATCTCTGTTTCCGGAAGACTGTAAAATTGCAAATGAGAGAGGCAGAAGAAAGGAAATTATAGGCTGGTTAGTCTGACCCCTGTGGTTGGGAAGATGTCAGAGTTGATTGTTAAGGATGTGGTTTTGGGGTACTTGGAGGCACATGATAATATAGGCTGTAGTCAGCCTGGTTTCCTCAAGGGAAAATCTTGCCTGACAAATCTTCTGGAATTCTTTGAAGAAATAGCAAGCAGGATAGACAAAGGGGTATTGGTGGATTTTGTGAACTTGGATTTTCATAAGGCCTTTGACAAAGTTCCACACATGAAGTTGCTTAACATGTTAAGAGCCTATGGTATTACAGGTAAAATAATAGCATGGACTAAGCAGCGGCTGATTGGCAGGAGGCAGAGTGTGGGAATAAAGGAAACTTTTTTTGCTTGGCTGCCAGTGACTAGTGGCCACAGTGGACTGTGTTGGGACCTATTCCTTTTTATTTTATGTCAGTGACTTGGATGATGGACTTGAAGCTTTGCTTCAAAGTTTGCAGATGATGCAAAGATAGGTGCACAAGCAGATAGTTTTGAGGAAGTAAACAGGCTGCAGAGGACTTCGATAGTTTGGGAGGATAGGCAAAGAATTGGCAGATAGAATACAGTGTTGTGAAGTGTATGATCATGCACTTTGGTAGAAGAAGTAAAAGGGCAGACTGTTTTCTAAATGAGGAAAATTCAAAAATCTGAGCTAGAAAGGGACTTGGGAGTCATTGTGCAGGATTCCCGAAAGGTTAATTTGCAGGTTGAGTCTGTGGTGAGGAAGGCAAATGTGATGTCAGCATTCACTTCAAGAGGACTAGAATATAAAAACAAGGATGTAATAGAAACATAGAAAACCTGAACATGTGCCGAACATGTCCCTACCTTGGAATATACTAGGCTTAACTATGGCCCAAACACGAGGAAATCTGCAGATGCTGGAAACTCAAACAACACACACAAAATGCTGGTGGAACACAGCTGGCCAGGCAGCATCGATAGAGAGAAGCACTGTCGACATTTCGGGCCGAGACCCTTCGTCAGGACTAACTGAAAGGAAAGATACTGAGAGATTTGAAAGTAGTAGGGGGGGGAGGGGGAAATGCGAAATGATAGGAGAAGACCGGAGGGGGTGGGATGAAGCTAAGAGCTGGAAAGGTGATTAGCAAAAGTGATACAGAGCTGGAGAAGGGAATTGCCTCCAGCTCTGTATCCCTTTTGCCAATCACCTTTCCAGCTCTTAGCTTCATCCCACCCCCTCCGGTCTTCACTTATCATTTCGCATTTCCCCCTACCCCTCCTACTTTCAAATCTCTTAGTATCATTCCATTCAGTTAGTCCTGATGAAGGGTCTTGGACCAAAACGTCGACAGTGCTTCTCCCTGTAGATGCTGCCTGGCTTGCTGTGTTCCACCAGCATTTTGTGTGTGTTGTTTTAACTATAGCCCTCTATTGTTCTAAGTCTCATGTACCTATTCAAAAGTCTCTTAAAAGACCCCATCGTATCTGCCTCCACCACCGTTGCCAGCAGCCCATTCCATGCACTCACCACTCTCTGAGTAAAAAAACTTAACCCTGACATCTCCTCTTTCCCTACTTCCCAGCACCTTATACCTGTGTCCTCTTGTGGCAACCATTTCAGCCCTAGGAAAAGGCCTCTGACTAGCCACATGACCAATGTCTCTCATCATCTTATACACCTCTATCAGGTGACCTCTCATCCTCTGTCGCTCCAAGGAGAAAAGGCCGAGTTCACTCAACCTATTCTCATAAGGCATGCTCCCCAATCCAGGCAACATCCTTGTAAATCTCTTTTGCACCCTTTCTATGGCTTCCACATCCTTACTGTAGTGAGGCACCCAGAACTGTGCACAGTACTCCCAGGTGGGATCTGACCAGGGTCCTATCTAGCTGCAACGTTACCTCTCGGCTCCTAAATCCAATTCCATGATTGATGAAGGCCAATACACCGTCCACCTTCTTAACCACAGAGTCAACCTGCGCAGCTGCTTTGGGTATCCTATGGACTCGGACCCCAAGATCCCGCTGATCCTCCACACTGCCAAGAGTCTTACCATTAAACTATATTCTGCCGTCATAATTGACCACTTCACACTTATCTCGGTTGAAATCCATCTGCCACTTCTCAGCCCAGTTTTGCATCCTATCAATGTCCCGCTGTAACCTCTGACAGCCCTCCACACTATCCACAACACCTCCAACCTTTGTGTCATCAGCAAACTTACGAACCCATCCCTCCACTTCCTCGACCAGATCATTTATAAAAATCATGAAGAGTAAGGGTCCCAGAACAGATCCCTGAAGCACTCCACTAGTGACCGACCTCCATGCAGAATATGACCAGTTTACAACCAGTCTCTGCCTTCTGTGGGCAAGCCAGTTCTGGATCCACAAAGCATTGTCCCCTTGGATCCCATGTCTCTTTACTTTCAAGCCTTGCATGGGGTACCTTATCAAATGCTTTGCTGAAATCCATATACACTACATCTACTGCTCTTCCTTCATCAATGTGTTCAGTCACATCCTCAAAAAATTCAATCAGGCTCGTAAGGCACGACCTGCCCTTGACAAAGCCATGCTGACTATTCCTAATCATATTATACCTCTCCAAATATTCTTAAATCCTGCCTCTCAGGATCTTCTCCATCAACTTACCAACACTGAAGTAAGACTCACTGGTCTATAATTTCCTGGACTATCTCTACTCCCTTTCTTGAATAAAGGAACATCTGCAACCCTCCAATCCTCCGGAACCTCTCCCATCCCCATTGATGATTCGAAGATCATCGCCAGAGGCTCAGCAATCTCCTCCTTCACCTCCCACGGTAGCCTAGGGTATATCTCATCCGGTCCCGGTGACTTAACCAATTTGATGCTTTCCAAAAGCTCCAGCACATCCTCTTTCTTAATATCTACATGCTTAAGCATTTCATGTCTGCTGCAAGTCATCACTACAATCACCAAGATCCTTTTCCATAGTGAACACTGAAGTATTCATTAAGTACCTCTGCTATTTCCTCCGGTTCCATACACACTTTCCCATTGTCACATTTGGTAGGTCCTATTCTTTCACGTCTTATCCTCTTGTTCTTCACACACTTGTAGAATGCCTTGGGGTTTTCCTTAAACCTGCCCGCCAAGACCTTCTCATGGCCACTTCTGGCTCTCCTAATTTCCTTCTTAAGCTCCTTCCTATTAGACTTATAATCTTCTAGACCTCTAACATTACCTAGATCTCTGAACCTTTTGTAAGCTTTTCTTTTCTTCTTGACTAGATTTATTACAGCCTTTGTACATCACGGTTCCTGTAACCTACCATAACTTCCCTGCCTCATTGGAACGTGCCTGTGCAGAACTCCACACAAATATCCCGTGAACGTTTGCCACATTTCTTCCATACTTTTCCCTGAGAACATCTGTTCCCAATTTAAGCTTCCGATTTCCTGCCTGATAGCGTCATAATTCCCCTTAATCCAGTTAAACGTTTTTTGTCTGTTCCTATCTCTCTCCAATGCTATTCTAAAGGAGATAGAATTATGAACACTATCTCCAAAATGCTCTCCCACTGACAGATCTGACACCTGACCAGGTTCATTTCCCAATACCAAATCAAGTATAACCTCTCCTCTTTTAGGATTATCTACATATTTGTGTCAATAAACCTTCCTGAACACACCTAACAAACTGCACCCCATCTAAACCCCTTGCTCTAGGGAAATGCCAATCGATATTTGGGATTTTAAAATCTCCCATCATGACAACTCTGTTATTATTACATCTTTCCAGGATTTGTTTCCCTACCTGCTCCTCGATATCCCTATTACTATTGGGCGGCCTATAAAAAATACCCAGTAAAGTTATTGACCCCTTCTTGTTCACAGCCTCCACCCACAGAGACTCCATAGACAATCCCTCCATGGCATCCACCTTTTCTGTAGCTGTGACGCTATCTCTGATAAACAGTGCCATGCCCCCACCTCTTTTGCCTCTCTCCCTGTCCTTTCTGAAACATCTAAAACCCGACACTTTAAGTAACCAATCCTGTCCCTGAGCCATCCCCGTCTCTGTAATGTCCACCACATCATATCTCCAAATACTGATCCACGCTCTAAGCTCATCCACTTAGTTCACAACACTCCTTGCATTAAAATAGACGCATCTCAAACTTCTGACTGCGTCCTTTCTCTATCACCTGCCTATCCTCCCTCTCGCACTGTCTACAAGCTTTCTGTATTTGTGAACCAACCTCTTCTTCCCTAGTCTCTTCACTTCTGCCCCATCCCCCAACAATTGTAGTTTAAACTCTCCCCAGTAGCCTTAGCAAAGCTCCCCACCAGGATATTGGTGCCCCTGTGATTCAATTGCAACCTGTCCTTTTTGTACAGGTCACTCCTGCCCCAAAAGAGGTCCCAGTGATCCAGAAATCTGAATCTCAGCCCCCTGCACCAATCCCTCAGCCACACATTTATCCTCCACCTCATTCTATTCCTATTCTCACTGTTGCGTGGCACAGGCAGTAATCCCGAAATTACTACCTTTGCGGTCCTGCTTGTCAACTTACTTCCTAACTCCCTGTAGTCTGTTTTCAGGACCTCCTCCCTTTTCCTACCTATGTCATTGGTACCAATATGTACCATGACCTCTGGCTGTTCTCCCTCCCACTGCAGGATATCTTGGACATGATCTGAAACATTCTGGACCATTGCACCTGTGAAGCAAACTACCATCTCAGTTTCTTTCCTGCGTCCACAGAATCGCCTGTCTGAACCCCTGACTATAGAGTCCCCTATCACTACTGCCTTCCTCTTCCTTTCTCTACCCTTCTGAGCCACAGGGCCAGACTCTGTGCCAGACACATGGCCACTGTTACTTCCCCCAGGTAGACCATCCACCCCCAACAGCACTCAAACAGGAGTACTTATTCTCAAGGGGTACAGCCACAGGGGTACTCTCTAGTACCTGACTCTTCCCCTTCCCCCTCCTGACTGTGACCCAGTTGTCTGTCTCCTGTGGCCCTGGTGTGACCACCTGCCTATAAATCCTTTCTATCACCTCCTCACTCTCCCTGACCAGGCGAAGGTCATCGAGCTACAGCTCCAGTTCCCTAACTCGGTCCCTTAGGAGCTGCAGCTCTACACACCGGGTGCAGATATGGCCGTCCAGGAAGCTGGGAGACTCCAGGACCTCCCACATCTGACACCGAGCACAGAAAACCGGCCTCACACGCATACTTCCTCCTTTCCACAATATCACTGGTAAACCTACCTTGCCTTGTCCCGTTACCACCTAAGGCCAGTGAGCCAAAGCCCCATCACTCTGCTGCCCGCTCAGAACGCTTCCTGCTGGAGTAGTAGGGGAGGGAGTAGGGAGGAGGGCAGGAACTGGGGAGGACGGGATGGAGTGTGAAGTGGGGAGTGAGGAGGAGGGGAGCTGAATTTGAGAGGAAGTGCAGCCATGGAAAAATTGGAAACATGATGAAAATGTCGAACAACTACTTCCATATCCCTTCTGGTACAAGGTGAAATTTTTCCTTGCAGTGTGGGCTTTAGCTTATTGTTGTTCAATCAAGTAATAAAATAATTTCTTATGTCAGTAACAGTTTCTGTGGTTCTTGTTTCCATTCAGAGAAAGCAAATAATGCTGTTATCTCCCTGAATTCATACCATAAAAGCAAATGATAAAAAGTAAACACAATACAGCTGTAAAAACTGCAAACATCTATTACAATCTCCAGTAGAAACACGCCTTTATAAAATAGACATATAATAATGATGATGGTTTAATTCAAAGAAGGGTAAAGTGATTCTGTTCGGTAAGAATACAAGGAACAAGAACATAAATCTATGTCAGTGTAATGGAACATAAGGACAATCATCACAACTTCCAGCAATGACAACTCACAGCCAGGTACAGGGCCCAGCAGATGGAGTGGGAGAAGTCCATAGTCTGGCAGGGGTGGGGGAGAGGATGGAGCAACGGGAAAGGGGAATTCTTATTCTGACTTACCCTTTCCTTTCCAGTCCTGATGGAAGGTCTCGGCCCAAAAAAGTTAAACTGTTTACTCTTGTCCATAGACGCTGCCTCCCCTGCTGAGTTTGGCCAGCATTTTGCATGTTTTGCGTTATTTATCACTAATTTTTGCTTTTAAGTTGTACCTCAGATTGCTCATATTCCCTCACCAAACCTGTCGGTGGAATTAGTGCCCACTTGGACCACAACAACTGGATCATTCCCTTCCATTACCAATTTTCCCTCCAGCTCAGAAGGGAAGATCCTTACCCTAGCATCAGGTGGGCAATATAGCCTTTGGTGTTCTGTATCTTTGCTGCAGCAAACAGTGTCTGTCCCCTTTGTTGTGCTGTCCTCTATCACCACTTCATTACTCATTTCTCCCACTGATTAAATGGCCGCCTGTGAGATGGTGTCATGGACTGTTTACACATCCTGCCCAAAGTTCCCACCCTCATTCAAATCTGCAGAAAGGACCTTGTACCTGTCAGACAAGAGTAGGTGTTCAGGTCTCCTGAGGGTGACCATTTGAATCCTTCTCCCTCATCTTGTGTTGCACCCTCCTATTCTTGTCCTACCATCCATATATGAGGAAATGAATCAAAGAGGTACGACGGTCTCCTGGAACAGTACCTTGGTACCTTCTCCCTGAGTGGCACAGTCTCTGAATCTCAGTCTCCTGCTTATTAATCCTGGCTGAAGTTCTTCTAATAGTGAATACCTGCTGTGGACTAACACACAGATAATGAACTTTTGGTCTGATATCTGGTTATTGTGTTCAATTCTGGTCACCTCATTATAGGAAGGATGTGGAAGCTATGGAGAGGGTGCAGAGGAGATTTACCAGGATGTTGCCTGATTTGGAGAACAAGTCATATGAAGCAAGGTTAGCAGAGCTGGGACTTTTCTCTTTGGAGCGTAGAGGGGACTTGATAGAGGTCTACACGATTATGAGAGGCATAGATAGGTTGGATAGTCAGTACCTGTTTCCCAGGGCACCAATAGCAAACACCAGAGGGCATATGTACAAAATTAAGGGAGGGAAGTTTAGGGCAGACATCAGGGGTAAGTTTTTTACACAGAGGGTTGTGAGTGCCTGGAATGACTTGCCAGGGATGGTGGTGGAGGCTAAAACACTAGGGGTATTTAAGAGCCTCTTGGACAGGCATATGGATGAAAGAAAAATGGAGGGTTATGGGTTAGTGTGGGTTTAGTACTTTTTTATGATTATATGGGTTGGCACAACATGGAGGGCTGAAGGGCCTGTACTGTGCTGTAGTGTTCTATGGTTCTATGGTACAGGATGATGTACAATCAAGAAGCAAGCTGGATTACAGAGGAAAAAGAATGAACTCACAGAATTGAAGAAATGCAAATACCTGGTTACAATGGAAATGCTAAATGTAGTTATAAAAAAATACCCACAACTGGAAAAGTACTGGCAGTGATAATATTCATAGTTTTTGGTATAAAATTATTTGTCTTCATCTGCACCTATTAATACACTTCAACAATTTTCTTAAAAATCCAGAAAAGGTGCCCAAATTTTTGACAGTAAGTAAAACACATATCTTGCCTAAAGGAGAAATCACAAATGATACGTCAAAATATCATCCTAGTACTCGTTACAAACTATCCATAAAATTGTCACGTCGTGCATCTCACAACTAATCACCGATCACTTGGATCGCCATAAGGATATGACGGGACGTAAAGAACAACTGATAATACAAACTGTAATACTAAAACAAGCCCAGCAGAAAAGCAGAAATCTATCATGTTGTTATATTGACAACTAAAAAAGCATTTGATACCGTCCCACAGTCATGGTTAATAGAAGTTCTTAATATATGAGTATAAACTATAGTCAATACTTGTGAAATTCCTTCATCATCTGAGGAAGTACTGGCATCCTATAATCATCCTATCTAGTAACAACCAAAGATGAGCAACCACTGTTAACAAATCGAGACATTTTTCAGTGCAACTCTCAGAGTCCACTATGCTTTTGTCTAGGTTTAAATCAATCTCTGATTTAACAAATCAGATGAAAATTGGATATCAAATCAGAAACAACTGAACAAATTATACCCTGAGATACCTTTGATACATAGATGATTTGAAATTATATGCATCTTCATCAGTAAAGCTATAGCAATTAATTCAAATAGTAAAACTATTTTTGAAAGATATAAACATCTACTTTGGGCTATGGGTAACCCTAGGTAATTTCTAAAATAAGTATATGTGTGGCACAGCATTGTGAGCCAAAGGGTCTGTATTGTGCTGCAGGTTTTCTATGCTTCTATAGCAATTAGTTCCAATAGTAGAACTATTTTTGAAAGATAAAAAATATGAACTTTGGACTTGATAAATGCAGAACATTAACACAAAGAAAGGTGCAATAGAGCTAATAGAATACAAAACAGAGCAGCAGGATACAACACAACCAATGGATGAATATGAAACATGTAAATACCTGGGATATCAACAAGCAAAGTAAATAGATCGTAGTGCTATAAAGAGAAAACTTTCAAGGCTGAAGAAGATCTGTCAAACAGAGCTCAACGGGAAAAATATCACAAAGGCAATAAAAACTCTACCCATATTAATATATTCTTTTCATATATCTTAGTTTGAAACTGATATGAAAAAATTACAAAGAAAAGTAACTGAAATGACAAATTCTTGTAAACACTCCATACACTGAAATGTGCTGAGATTAACAGTATCTAGGACAGAACAAGGAAGAGGAATAGCAAACATACAAAATTTACACAACAGTCAGATAAAATTTCCAAGGATATATTTTCATCAATGTAACAGGTCTCAGCACTCCATGCTGGTACATCCAATTCTGATAAGAAGTACACATCATTAAACTTAAATGAAAGGACAACCCAGAAAAATGAAGAAATTATCACTATAGAGGAAAAAAGTTAACCAATGGAAGAGCATGACTCTCCCTGGATGACATCCCCATGATCTGAGCAGGATGGATGTTGACAAGGACCCATCAAATATCTGGCTCAGATATGGAGACATCTTCACAGAAACAGAAAGGGTCCTTATGCCAATACAGGACCAGGTGGTTAACACAAAAATGATCATAAATGCATTATAAAATACCAATGAATTCAAGATGATAAACTTTTGAAAATGCAGAGAAAAAAATAGAAACATTACAGAATCCTGTAGCAGTTTATCACAATCTTTTCTTTTCCAATATTTTTATTAGTTTCTACGTAGAAGAATACAGAGTACAAGAAAGTGTATATAAAGGTCAAAAAAGATTTTAAAAAGCTACCAATTACATTATATCAGTTCATAATAACAACCACATTCCCCCATATTCATATAAGTTAATCAATAGTTATATTGAACTACACTAATTTATTATAAATAAGAGTCTAACCCCTACCAAGACCGAAGCTGTTCATTAAGGAGAAAAGAAGGTAAAATACTTTCTCATATAATAAAAATTAATAATAGCCAACATCTGAGTTTAAACAACAAATTGAAGGTTTTGAAAATAATACGGAGGTCTCCACAATGTTTGAAAGTCTTGATGAGATTCCGAAATTGAACAACGAATCTTCTCTAAATCAAAACATGACATAATGTCGATTAACCATTGAGCATGAGTAGGAGGAAAAACATCTTTCCATTTAAACAAAAGCTTCCTCCTAGCTATAAGAGAGCTAAAGGTCAAAATACGTTAATCAGATGCCTTCAGGTTGATATCCTCTCCTGCAACAATACCAAATAGGGCCGTCAGAGGGTTAGGCTTAAAATTGACTTTAAAAAGTAAGGAAAAAGTTTGAAAAACTTCCAATATATTTCAAGGCTCGGACGTCCAAAACATATGAATTAATAGAGCTTCTCTATTATTACATCTGTCACAGTAGGGAGATACATCTGAATAATAACGAGATAGCTTATCCTTAGTCATATGAGCTCTATGTACCACCTTAAATTGTAGGAGGGAATGACGAGCACATAGCGATGAAGTATTAACCAGTTTAAAAATTTCATCTTAAAAAGATGAAAAGATTAAAAAGATCTTAAAAAGTCTCTGAGTTGTAAATATCTAAAAAAGCGAGTTTTGGGTAAACTATATTTACCATAACTATATTTGGCAATTGCTCAAATGAAAAAAGATTTCCTCCAACAAACAGATCCCAAAAACCTTTAATACACAACCTGTCCCATTCCTTAAAAACTAAAATTAGAATAAATGGGACTTGAAAGGAAAAATCTCAATAAACCAACGTGTTTTCTAAATTGTATCCAGATCCTCAGAGTATGTTTAACTATTAAACTTTCAGTTAGTTTACTTACAGATAAAGTAAGTGAGGATCCAAGAAGAGAAATGATAGAAAATTTATTAACAGAGTTAGCTTCTAAAGAAACCCTTCAAACTTTTCCGAATAAATCGGCTTCTCTTATTAATTCCTTTATGATTGATTCAGCTATTTGTGAAATTTGGCATTTTTTACACCCTAATGACAAAGAGTTTTCATACTTTTCCCATGTGTATCACAGTTATTCAAGAATTGATTACTTTTTCATTGATCAGCATTTACTTATAGATGTTATGGATTGTAAATATGACTCCATTACTATATCTGATCATGCACCTTTGAAGTTATCTATTAAGGTGACGGATTCATATATTAGTACTAAAGGTTGGAGGCTTAATCCTGTTTTACTGCAGGACTCTGACTTTGTTAACTTTATTAAACAGCAAATTGATTTGTTTTTCTCAATAAATTCTACAGCAGAGATCTCTAGTGGAATTTTGTGGGATACTTTTAAGGCATATATTCATGGACAGATTATTTCATATTCTGCCGGAGTTAGGAAACGAACTAATTCTAAAATATTAACATTAGTTGATAAAATTAAGGCAATTGACAAGATCTACTCATTGACTCCTAGTAAAGAACTTTATAAAGAAAGAGTGGAACTTCAAATGGAGCATAGTTTATTATTAACCTCCTCGATTGAAAGTCAGTTAATTAAATCGAAAGCTCAATTCTATACATATGGAGATAAGTCAGGTAAACTACTAGCTAATCAATTGAAAATTGCTTCGGATAAGCGACAAATTACTAGGATTCGTAAACAAGATGGTACTTTGACGATTGATCATAAAGAGATAAATAAAGCCTTTCAAGATTTTTATAATTCCTTATATCAATCAGAATGTACTAAGGACTCTTCTATAATGAATGAATTTTTAGGGAAATTGAATATTCCAAAAGTAACTGTTGAGGATAGTGTATTTTTGGATACACCTATTACGGAGTCTGAAATAGAAAAGGCTATTTTTTCAATGAACTCGGGTAAAGCTTTAGGTCCAGATGGTTTTTCTGTAGAATTTTTTAAATCCTTTTCTTCTATACTTTCTCCTTGGCTTTGTAAAATTTTTAAAGATGCATTAAGTATAGGTAAACTACCACAATCTTTTTATGAAGCTTCTATTTCTTTAATTCTTAAAAAAGATAAAGACCCTACTGAATGTGCATCCTATCGACCTATATCTTTGCTGAATACGGATTTTAAGATTTTTAGTAAAATTTTGGCTATTAGATTAGAAAATATATTGCCTCGGATTATTTCTGAGGATCAGGCTGGATTTATTAAAAGTCGCTATTCATCTTTTAACATTAGAAAATTAATTAATATTGTTTATACCTCTTCATCTAAAATCCCAGAATGTGTCATCTCTTTAGATGCCGAAAAAGCATTTGATAGAGTCGAATGGTCATATTTATTTAATACATTGCAACATTTTAATTTTAGTTCAAAATTTATATCATGGATTAAATTAATATATCATAAACCTTTAGCTTCGGTCTTTACCAATAATCAAAGATCCCCTTTTTTTCAGTTATTTCGGGGTACAAGGCAAGGTTGTCCTTTGAGCCCTTTATTATTTGACATTGTTTTAGAACCCTTGGCTATAGCCATTCGTGAATCACCCAATATTTTAGGCATTACCCGTGGGGAGACGATGTATAAGGTATCATTATATGCAGATGATTTGTTATTATATATATCTGACCCTGAAAGATCTATTCCTGCTATTTCTTCTTTGCTTGCTCAATTTAGTAATTTTTCTGGATATAAATTGAATTTTAATAAGAGTGAACTTTTTCCATTAAATATGCATATTTCAATTTATAATCATGTACCATATAGAATCGTTACAGATTATTTTACTTATTTAGGTATTAAAATTACTAAAAAACATAAAGATTTGTTTAAAACTAATTTTTTACCTTTAATAGATCAAATTAAGCAACTTGCTAATAGGTGGTCCCCACTATCTTTGTCTTTGGTAGGCAGAGTTAATGCCATTAAGATGATGATACTACCTAAATTTCTATATTTATTTCAAGCATTACCAATTTTTATCCCTAAATCTTTTTTTGATGTGGTTGACTCTAAAATATCTTCGTATTTGTGGCAGAAGAAAAATCCTAGATTAGGTAAAAAATATTTACAGAAGCCTAAGAAGGAGGGCAGCTTGGCTCTACCAAACTTAAGATTTTACTATTGGGCAGTTAATATACGGTATTTGATATTTTGGGCACAAGAATTGACTACAGTTGCTGGCCCACAATGGGTAAATTTGGAATGTAAATCTGTGCAAGATTTTTCATTGATCTCAATCTTAGGATCTTCACTTCCTTTTTCGTTACTCAAAATGAATAAACAGATAACTAATCCCATAGTTAAGTATACATTACGAATCTGGTTTCAATTTCGTAAATCTTTTGGCTTGAATAAGTTTATGCTGTCAAGTCCTATAATATCTAACTACTTCTTCCGACCATCATCTATAGATCAAGCTTTTCTTTTATGGAAAACAAAAGGTATAACATGTTTTCGTGATCTGTTTTTGGATGATAACATTATGTCCTTTGAACAGTTATCTAATAAATATAATTTATCTAAAACCCATTTTTTTAGATATTTACAAGTTAGAAATTTTCTATATAATGAATTAAAGTCTTTTTCGAAAGAATGTCCATTGGACATTACAGAAAGAATTTTAACTCTCAATCCTTGTCAAAAGGGTTTAGTAGCTATCATTTATAATATGATTATGAATGTACAGCCAGATATATCAGAAAAAATTAAGAAGGAATGGCAGGAAGAATTGCATTGTCCTATATCTACTGAGCAATGGGAAAAAATTTTATCATTGGTAAACTCATCCTCTATTTGTGCTAAACATGCTCTAATACAATTTAAGGTTGTACATAGAGCTCACATGTCTAAAAATAAACTTGCTCGATTTTATTCTTATGTTAATCCAACCTGTGATAGATGTCATTCTGATGTTGCTTTATTGACCCATATGTTTTGGTCTTGTCCTTGTTTACAAAACTATTGGAAAGATATTTTCAATATCATTTCAAGAGTTTTAAATATTAATCTCCAACCACATCCTCTTACCGCAATTTTTGGTCTACCAATGATAGATAATAAGCGTCTATCCGCTTCATCCCAACGAATGATTGCATTTGTTACACTAATGGCTAGAAGATCTATTTTACTGAACTGGAAAGAAATTAATCCTCCAACTGTATTTCAGTGGTTCTCTCAAACCATTTCCTGTTTGAGTTTAGAAAAAATTAGAAGTGTAGTTTTTAACTCTTCAGTTAAATTTGAGGAAACTTGGAGACCATTTATTCAACATTTTCATATGAATTAAATGGTCTGATCCTGAACCTTATTGTTACTATCCTGAATTGTATAGATGGAGGTTCGGAGTCATTGGCACTACTGTATGTATTTAACATTATACAATTGCCCATGTTAGTTGTTTTTTTTTCTCTTTAGTTGTTTTTTTTTTCAATTCTTATTTTTTTGGGGGGGGGGTTCTTTTTCTTTTTAAATCCTTTACATTAATACTATAAGTTTGGGAGACTTTATATATTGATTAATACATACCTGATTGTTAATGAATCTATTAATTGTGTACTCTCAAATGTTTTGTACTTATATATTACATATGTTTTTTCTTAAAAATTAATAAAAAGATTTGAAAAGAAAAGAAACCCATACCGGACAATCTACGTGATTAATATAATATAGCCAAAATGTAAGATATCATATATTAACTGCCCAGTACTAAAACTGAAAATTAGGTAAGGCTAAACCTCCAGACTTTTTTAGATTTTTGAAGATGAACTTTACTTAAATGAGGACGCTTATTTTTCTGTATAAAAGAGGATAAAATAGAATCAAGAGTCAAAAAAGGATTTATGAATAAAAATGGGTAAAGCCTGAAAAGATATATAAATTTAGGTAGAATATTCATTTTAATAGAATTAATTCATCCAATCAATGATATTGAAAGAGGTGACCAATTTAATGATATCCTTTTTACATGATTCAATAAAGTAAGAAATTTTTCTTTAAACAGGTGTTTGTAATTCTTAGTAACTGTTACACCCAAGTAAGTAAATTGATTTGTTACAACTTTAAAAGGGAGATTAGTATTAATTGATACCAAATTATTTAAAGGAAATAATTCACCCTTGTGTAGGTTCAATTTATATCCTGAAAACTAGCTAAAATGGGAGAGTAAAGAAAGCACGCAAGGTAACGAGGTCTCAACATTTAGAGATAAACAGCAATATATCATCAGTGTAAAGTGAAATTTTGTGAGTAATACCTCTCCTTAAAATAGCACAGATATCATTAGATTCTCAAAAAGCAATGGCAAGAGGTTCTAAAGCTAGATCAAAGAGCAAAGGGTTCAATGGACAGCCTTGTCTAGTTCCGCAATGAATTTAAAATGGTTTGGAACTTTGAAAATTATTAACAACCCGGGCAGAAGGAGATAGATAAAGTAATTTAATCCATTGAATAAAATCTGGTCCAAAATTAAATTTTTCTAAGTATTTAAATAAATAATTCCATTCAACCCGATGGAAGGCCTTCTCAGCATCTAAGGACATCACACATTCGTATATCTCCTGGGAGGGAGAGTAAATAACATTTAATACATGGCGTATATTAAAATGGAAATGTCGGTTTTTAATAAATCCAGTCTGATCATCAGAAATAATAGAAGGTATTATATTTTCAATCCTCGAGCCAGAACTTTAGAAAGGATTTTAGTATCAGCATTGAGTAATGAAATTGGCCTATATATAGAGCATTCAGTTGGGTCCTTGTTCTTCTTTAGGAAAAGAGAAATAGAGGCTTCTTAGATTGCAGCCAGCTACCCAATTTGAAAGATTCCAAAAAGACTAAGTGTAACTGCAGTATAATTAAAGAAGAAAAAGCCTTATAAAATTCTCCAGGACATCCATCTGGACCCGGAGCCTTCCACAAGTGTAATGAACGTACAGCCTTGGCAATTTCCTCATAAGAAATGGGTTGATCCATCCGTTTACAATTATCTGCAGAAAGTGCAGGAGTATTTATTTGATCTAGAGAATTATTCATTACAGTATTATCTTTAGGGGACTCAGAACTATAAAGTTTAGAATAGAATTCTGTAAAGGTATCAGTTATTTCAGAGTGATCAGTTGTCCTATCACCATTAGTTTTGCAAATTTCTTTAATTTGTCATTTAACTACATAAGTTTTTAATTGGTTGGCCAATACTTTGCCTGATTTATCTCTGTCAATGTAAAATTGAGTTTTATCTTTAAGAAGTTGAGTTTCAATTGGATATGTTAACAGAAAATCATATTTAGTTTTAACTTCAACACGTCTTTTATATAAAACTGTTACAAGGACATGGTGATGGAATGAACCCATGTGCTGAACACAGGCGCGAAAGCCGAGTAGCGAGGTGTTACGGTCATAGTGAGCGTGGAATTGGTGCCAAGGGAGACTTTACCCAGAGTCTTGGTTTTACTACAGAATTCAGGAATGATGCTAGACTAGAACTGATAATCCAAAGAAACATGGAATGAGGTTACTTATACACAAATCGACCAATGAACTGGCAGCTCCTAGTAATGGTCACAGGGATTTTATACTGCATTTGCTGAAGAAAAGCAGGTGTTTGTTGTTAGTGGAACCTGGGAATGATTGGGAATTAAACGAGGTGATTGAGGCCCAATTCCTGCAGAAAATAGCCAGGTAAGCTATTGACAGAAGGGACTGTGACAGTACCCCTCCCTCAACGGGAGCCTCCCGGCTATCCTCCAGGCCTGTCGGGATGGTCCTGATGAAAATCCTGGATGAGGGAAGGGTCTAGGATGAAGGATCGGGGAACCCAGGAACGCTTTTCTGGACCGTACCCTTCCAGGTCTATCAGGTATTGGAGACCCCTGCCCCTATGGCGCACATCCAGTAGTTTTCAGACGGTGTATGCCGTATGGTCATCAATGATACGGGCAGGTGGGGGAGTCTCAGCCAGGGGACAAAAGGGGCTGATGGAGACTGGCTTTAACTGAGACACATGAAAAGTTGGGTCGATGCACATGGACCTTGGCAGCTTTAGGCTGTGGGATTGATAACCCTTTCAACCCTGAATGGTCCCAGGAAGGGAGGGGCGAGTGTCCTATGCTCATTTTTGAGCGGATGTCCCTGGAGGAAAGCCACGCCATCTGCCCAGGTTGGTACTCCAGTGCTGGAGTCCAGTGTTGGTTGGCTGTCTTCTTATTTCGATCTGTTGATTTGAGTAGGGCTGTGCGTGTCTCCTCCCAAATCTTAAGGCACCAATCAATATGGTCCTGAACCGATGGTACCACAATCTCCTCTTCTTGCATGAGGAACAGCGGAGGTGGTCGGCTCCAGGTCGATGGGTTGTTTGTCGTTACAGAATGTAGTATCACCTCCAGGTCTTGGTTGACCTGTTCCATCTGCCCATTCATCCGGTGGTGGAAGCCAAATGACGGGCTAACTGATGCACCTAAGGTGGGAGGATAGTCTCGGGACTGGAGGTGTCATCCTTGGAGTCATGCTGGTGAGACAGCATGACCAGCTTCCCGTTCTTGGTTCCTGGACGGTAATGAGGGTAAACTTGAACTGCCCAAAAAACAATGCCCAATGGGCCTGGCAGGAGTTAAATTGCTTGGCGGTCCGAATATACCCCAGGTTCATATGATCAGTCCACACCACAAATGGGTGTTCTGCCCCCTCCAACCAGTGTCTCCATTCTTCCAGTGCTAGTTCGACTGCCAGCAGTTCCCGATTCCCCACGTCGTAATTCCGCTCGGTGGGGGACAGTCGGCGAGAGTAGAAGGTGCAGGGGTGAAGCTTTTCATCCGAACTTGCCCGTTGGGATAGGACCACTCTTACCCTAGAGTCAGAGGTGTCCACCTCAATGATGAATTGATGGGATAGGTCCGGATGGACCAGGATGGGAGTCGTGGTGAAACACCTCTTTAGGTCGGTGAATGCTGAGTCCACTTCGGAGTCCCAGCAGAACGGTGTGGTAGGCAAGGTCAGCCGGATAAGGGGGGCTGCCACTCAACTGTAGTCTCTGAATAATCTGCGGTAGAAGTTTGCAAACCCCAGGAATCATTGAAGTAGTTTGTGTGTCGTGGGTCTAGGCCATTCCTCCACTGCCCGGATCTTCTCGGGGTCTGCTTGTACCTGCCCGCTTTCAATGATATAGCCTTGGAAGCTGACCGAAGGGACGTGGAACTCGCATTTTTCCACCTTTGCAAATAACTGGTTTTTCCACAGACCGAGGCGATATTAAGAGTAAATGAGAGATTAGAGTGGATGTTTGGATTGCTGCAAAATTACAGAGGAGAGGTAGTCATGGGGGACAAAGAAATGGCGGATAAACTTAATACATATTTTGCATCAGTCTTTACAGTAGAAGACACTGGCAGAATGCCAGAAATGCCAAAGTGTCTGGGGGCAGAAGTGAGTGTCGTTGTTATTACAAAGGAGAAGGTGCGGCAGCTGGAAGCTCTGAAGGTAGATATATTACCTGGATTAGATGGACTGCGTTCCAGTGTTCTGAAAGAGGTAGCTGAGGAGATCATGACCGGATCTGTGGCATTCAAGTCTGGCGACCCAGGCCTGTACCAGAAAACTAGGTATGTTTTGTGGAGGGCTATTTCAAGGGTGAACAGACAATTTCAAACGAGGTTGGAGCAGACTACAGATGCAAGGCAACTCTGGCAGGGTTTGCAAGACATTACTTCCTAGAAAGTGAAATCCAATACCATGAATGGCAGCGATGCTTCACTACCAGATGAACTCAACGCCTTCTATTCATGCTTTGAAAGGGAGAACACAACTACAGCTGGATTCCTGCTACACCTGATGACCCTGTGATCTCCATCTCAGAGGCCAATGTTAGGCAGTCTTTAAAGAGAGTGAACCCTCGCAAGGCGGAAGGTCCAGATGGAGTAGCTGGTAAGACTCTGAAAATCTGTGCCAACCAACTAGTGGGAGTATTCAAGGACATTGTCAACTTCTCACTGCTAGAGGCGAAGTTCCCACTTACTTCAAAAAGGCAACAATTATACCAGTGCCTAAGAAGAATAATGCAAGCTACCTTAATGACTGTCACCGAGTAGCACTCACATCTAGTGGTGAAATGCTTTGAGAGGTGGTCATGACTAGACTGAACTCCTGCCTTAGCAAGGACCTGGACCCACTGCAATCTGTGTATGGCCACAATAGGTAAATAGCAGACTCAATCTCCATGGCTCACCACATGGCTTTAGACCACTTGGACAACACAAACTCCTATGTCAGGATGTTGTTCATCGATTATAGCTCAGCATTTAATACCATGATTCCCACAATCCTAACTGAGAAATTGCAGAACTTGAGCCTCTGTACCTCCCTCAGCAATTGGATCCTTGACTTCCTAACTGGAAGACCACAATCTGTGTGGATTGGTGATAACATGTCCTCCTCGTTGACAATCAATACTGTTGCACTTTAGGGATGTGTGCTTAGCCCACAGCTCTATTCCCTATATACACATGACTGTGTGGCTAGACATAGCTCAAATACCATCTATAAACTTGCTGACGATGCAACCATTGTTGGTAGAATCTCAGAAGTTGACGAGAGGGCATATAGGAGTGAGATATGCCAACTAGTGGAGTGGTACTGCAGCAACAACCTGGCACTCAACGTCAGTAAGACGAAAGAGCTGATTGCGGATTTCAGGAAGGGCAAGACAAAGGAACACATACCAAGCCTCATAGAGGGATCAGAAAGAGTGAGCAGTTTCAAGTTCCTGGGTGTCAAGATCTCTGAGGATCTAACCTGGCCCCAACATATTGATGTAGTTATAAAGAAGGCAAGACAGTGGCCATACTTCATTAGGAGTTAGAAGAGATTTGGCATGTCAACAAATACACTCAAAAACTTCTACAGATGTACCATGGAGAGCATTCTGACAGGCTGCATCACTGTCTGGTATGTGGGGACCACACAGTACTAGATGAAGCTGCTGGAGGTTATAAATCTAGTCAGCTCCATCTTGGGTACTAGCCTACAAAGTACCCAGGACATCTTCAGGGAGCGGTGTCTCAGAAAGGCAGTGTCCATTATTAACAACTTCCAGCATCCAGGGCATGTGCTTTTCTCACTGTTACCATCAGGTAGGAGATACAGAAACCTGAAGGCACACACTCAGTGATTCAAGAACAGCTTCTTCCCCTCTGCCATCCGATTCCTAAATGGACATTGAACCCTTGAACACTACTTCACTTCTTTTAATGTACGGTATTTCTGTTTTTGCGTGTTTTTTAAAATCTATTTAATATACGTATATTGTAATTGATTTATGTATTGTTATTTTCTTTATTATTTTTTCTCTTCTTTATTATGAACTGCTGCTGCTAAGTTAACAAATTTTACGTCACCTGCCAGAGATAATAAACCTGATTCTGATTCTGAGAAAGGATCCTGAGGACAGAAAAACTGCAAATGTCTTCCACTCTTTAAGAAGCGAGGGAGGCAGAGCAAGGAAATTAGAGGCCAGTTAACCTGCTTCGTGTGGGAAAGATGTTGGAGTCTGTTATGCAGGATGAGAATTTTGGGTGCTTGGAGGCAAAAGATAAAATGGCCCAAAGTAAGCATGATTTTCTAAAGGGGAAATCTTGCCAGACAAATCTGTTGGAATTCTTTGAGGAAATAACAGCCAGGATGGACAAAGGGACTCACTGTAAATTATTTGTTTGGATTCGCAGATGTCTTTGACAAGGTGCCACACAGGAGGCTGCTACCAAGATAACAGGCCCATGGAATTACAGGACACATACCAGAATAGATACAAGATTAGTTGACTGGCAGGGTGTAGAGAGTAGGAATAAGGGGGCCCTATTCTGCCTTTCTGCCAGAGACAAGTGGTGTACACAAGGATCGCCGTTGGGACTGCAGAAAAGAGCCAAAAGCTCTGGAGCTCAGGGGTCTGCGCTGCTCTGGGGTTCAGATATCTCTCTCCCTTGACTCCAAAAGGCTGTTACCTAACTTGAGACAACTTCTCATATCGTCCAGCTGCATCTCCGTGGCAGCTTTGTTCATGCAACAGTCAAAATCAACAATTAAAACGCTGTTGCATCTGCAGCGCAGGCTCATAACATCATATAAGTAACGTTCACAAGGAAAACAAATTGTACACTTTTTCTTTAAACAAGAAATGTCCATTTTAGATGTGATTAGCCTCTATTGGCATCCTGGTCAGTATAGATTGGCCTATCAGAGTTCTCTTTGGGAACTAGTTGACTTGATCAGCATTTCTGATCTGGCTATTGTTCACGATTAATAAAAAAAAGACACCAGCTCTGAATGGCTTGTTCCTGTGCTGAACCACTCTGTGGTCTGCTCTAACATTACTGACTACAGTAAAATTGGACAAAGTAGATTGTGATTGAGCATTTCGTCGTTTAGTAAACAAGGGTCGGTTTGGTTTCTTCAACTTATTCACAAGTCAAAAGTATCAATTAAACCAATGATTCTGGTATTACAGAAATATCCACTAATGCAATCCCCCACACTACTGCAAGTGAACACACACGCATCCACACCCTCCCTGTTCTCTTTTTTCCCATTCCCCAGCCCTCATGGTCTGTCCCATCACTTCCATCTGGTTCTCCTCTTCCTTCTCTTTATCCATTGGATTACTTTTGTACCTGTTACATTTCCTCTTCTTCAGTCCTTTACCTCTTCCTGCTCCCAGCTTCTTACATCATACCCCTCCCCCTCCCCCACCCACCTAAGCTCCCCTTCATCTGATTGCCGTTCTGGAAGCGATCTGAGGCGGCACGGCACAGCAGCAGCGGCCTTTCAGACCTGGTGTTACTTTAATTTAATTTTCTATTTTCAGTTTGATACACAATTTTCGATTAGGGCACATGGATAACAGAGCGGCTATCTACCATCGCCAGATAATACTACAATACAGAGATCGCCCAAAAACAAACCTTCACAAAGATCTGCTGGCTGAATTATGTGATGTCGGCTTGCTGAAGGGAACGGGCCTACAGTCCTCGGACTTGCCTGATGCCGGGAGCCGGAGACGGAGATGTTGAAAGCGATGTACGAGGAAGCAGAAGCGAGGCAAGCGGGCAGGGGTCCGTGCCAGGCTAAAAGCAAACCCTAGCCGGCCGGCTCTCCCATCCATTCTGCTCTCCAATGGCCGCTCCCTGGAGAATAAAACGGACTACATCCGACTGCAACGCAATACCCGGCGGGAGTACAGAGTTTGCTCCGCGTTTGTCTTCACAGAGACATGGCTCACTGATGGGATTTCGGACGCCGCCATCCAGCTAGACGGGTTAGCTTTGTTTCATTCGGACAGAGATGAAGTTGTCTCCGGTAAGACTTGCGGTGGCGGTGTCTGTGTTTATATCCACACAGTCTGTGTAAGAACTCTCTGCTGGTTTCCAGACACTGCTCATCATTAGTGGAGTTTGTGGCAGTTCGATGCAGACCATTTTATTTGCCACGGGAATTCACCTCTGTCCTTAAATTCGGTGTCTACATTCCCCCCAGCGCTAATGCTAAGGAGGCGCTCTGTGAACTGTACGGGGCTATTAGCGAACTGCAGAACGCACATCCTGATGGTCTGTTTATTGTCGCCGGTGATTTTAACCACGCGAACCTTAAGTCAGTGCTCCCCAAATTCCATCAGTATGTGGACTTTGCAATGAGGGGGGAGAACGTGTTGGACCTGGTTTACACAAATATCCCCGACGTGTACCGGGCAGAGCCCCACCCCACCTCGGGTACTCAGACCACATCTCTGTTATGCTAATCCCAGCATACAGACCGCTAGTCAGGCGCTCCAGACCAGTTCGGAGCAGGTGAAAACCTGGCCAGCAGGAGCCATCTCTGCTTTGAACACACTGACTGGCACATGTTCAGGGAGGCTGCAACCAATAGCGACTCTACCAACTTAGAGGAGTACACAGCATCAGTGACCAACTACATCAGCAAGTGCATTGATGATGTTACTCTGTCCAAGACCATCACTATATGTGCCAACCAGAAGCCATGGATGACCGCAGAGGTGTG
The DNA here is from genome assembly GCF_048418815.1 of Hemitrygon akajei. Taxonomy (NCBI): domain Eukaryota; kingdom Metazoa; phylum Chordata; class Chondrichthyes; order Myliobatiformes; family Dasyatidae; genus Hemitrygon; species Hemitrygon akajei. The sequence goes on from NC_133125.1 coordinate 151,037,632, forward strand.
TGCGCTGCTGAGGTCCCACGACTCCGCCTTCAGAGCAGGCAACAAGGCAGCTCTAACAACAGCAAGGGCCAAACTGTCCCGAGCCATCAGAGGGGCAAAGAGTGCACATGCCCAGCTAATCCACAGCCACTTCCAGGACAGCGGCGACACGCGGCGCATGTGGAAGGGCATCCAGGACATCACCAATTACAGGACAATATCACCTGACTGTGCAGGTGATGCCTCCCTCCCAAATGCGCTGAATAACTTCTATGCCCGGTTTGAGGTGGAAAATGATGTGGCGGCGAGGAAGTCCACCCATCCTGCGAATGACCAGGTGTTGTGTCTCTCCGTGGCCAACGTGAGAAGAACCTTGTGCAGGGTCAACCCACGGAAGGCTGCTGGACCAGACAACATCCCTGGTGGAGTGCTCAGAGGATGTGCAGACCAGCTAGCAGATGTTCTCACTGACATCTTCAACATCTCCCTGAGCAGCGCCACCATCGTCCCCGTGCCGAACAAGTCATCAGTGTCCTGCGTAAATGACTACTGTCCCGTTGCACTTACATCCATCATCGTGAAGTGTTTTGAGAGGCTCGTCATGAGGCATATCAAGACCCTGCAGCCCCCTCACTGGACCCCCTGCAGTTTGCGTACCATCCCAACTGCTCAACAGATGACGCCATTGCCACCACCCTCCACCTGGCTCTAACCCCCTTGGATAAAAAAGACACATACGTTCGGATGCTGTTCATAGACTTTAGTTCAGCATTCAACACAATCATCCCTCAGAAACTGATTGGAAAGCTGAGCCGACTGGGCCTGAACACCTCCCTCTGCAACTGGATCCTAGACTTCCTGACTGGGAGATCTCAGTCAGTCCGGATCGGGAGCAGCATCTCCAACACCATCACACTGAGCACGGGGGCTCCCCAGGGCTGTGTGCTCAGTCCACTGCTGTTCACCCTGCTGACCCACAATTGTGCTGCAACACACAGCTCGAACCACATCATCAAGTTCGCTGATGACATGACCGTGGTGGGTCTCATCAGCAAGAGCGATGAGTCAGTTTACAGAGAGGAGGTGCGGCGGCTAATGGACTGGTGCAGAGCCAACAACCTGTCTCTTAATGTGAACAAAACAAAGGAGATGTTTGTTGACTTCAGGAGGGTACGGAGCGACCACTCCCCGCTGAACATCGACGGCTCCTCGGTAGAGATCGTAAAGAGCACCAAATTTCTTGGCGTTCACCTGACGGAGAATCTCACCTGGTCCCTCAACACCAGCTCCATAGCAAAGAAAGCCCTGCAGCATCTCTACTTTTTGCAAAGACTGAGGAAAGTCCATCTCCCACCCCCATCCTCATCACATTCTACAGGGGTTGTATTGAGAGCATCCTGAGCAGCTGCATCACTGCCTGGTTCGGAAATTGTACCATCTCGGATCGCAAGACCATGCAGCGGATAGTGAGGTCAGCTGAGAAGATCATCTGGGTCTCTCTTCCCGCCATCACGGATATTTACACAACACGCTGCATCCGCAAAGGAAACAGCATGATGAAGGACCCCATGCACCCCTCATACAATCTCTTCTCCCTCCTGCCGTCTGGGAAAAAGCTCCAAAGCATTCAGGCTCTCACGACCAGACTATGTAACAGTTTCTTCCCCCCAAGCTATCAGACTCCTCAATACCCGAAGCCTGGTCTGACACATTGCCCTACTGTCCTGTTTATTATTTATTGGAATGCTGTTTTTGTGCACTTTATGCAGTCCAGTGTAGGTCTGTAGTCTAGTATAGCTTTCTCTGTTTTTTTTATTACATAGTTCAGTCTAGTTTTTGTACTGTGTCATGTAAACCATGGTCCTGAAAAACATTGTCTCATTTTTTCTATGCACTGTACCAGCAGTTATGGTCGAAAGGACAATAAAAGTTGACTTGACTTAACTTGACTTGATCTGGTCTCACCTATCACTTGCTATTTCGCATTCCCTCCTTCGGCCTCTCACCACCTTTTGATTCTGCTTTCTATCCCCTTCCTTTCCAGTCCTAATGAAGGGTCTTGACATGGAACATTGCCCTCCATGGATGCTGTTGGACCTGCTGAGATCCCCCAGCATTGTGCAAGTGCTGTTCCCTAATTTTTGATTCTCCAACCCCGGTGATAAAGACTGTATGCATTATCCTTGTCCATGCCCCAGTTAACATTTTGTACACCTCTCCAATATCTCCCATGCTCCAATGAATAAACGTCCTAACCTGCTCAACCTCTCTCCATCACTCAGTCCCTCAAGCCCAGCAACATCTCTTAAATCTCCTTCCTGATTAATGACATCATTCCTATTAACAGGGTGACCAACACTGAACTCAGAATTCCAAATATAGCATCGACAGTGTCTTGTAGAATTGCAACATAACGTCCCAACTATTTTATCAGTAACAGGAGAAAGTTTGCAGATGCTGGAAATCCAAAGCAACAAACACAAAATGCTGGAGAAACGCAGCAGGTCAGGCAACATATATGGAAAAGAATACACAGATGATATTTCAGGCTGAGAACATTCTTCAGGACTCAGCAAGAAGTGGGGAGATTCTGAATATAAAAGTGGGAAAAGAGGCCAGATGGAAGGTGGTAGGTGGGTTTGGAAAGGTCAAGGGCTGGAGAGAAAGAATCCCTCAGGAGATGATAGTAGCCAACAGGAGAAAGGGAAGGAGAAGGGAATCCAGTGAGAAGTAACAAGCAGGTGAGAAGTAGTGAAAGGTCAGAGTGGGGAATAGGAAATTGGGGGGGGGGGGGGGGAGAAAGCGAATTTGTTCACCAGAGGAGAAAGCAATACTCATACCATCAGGTTGTAGGGTACCCAGATGAACTTGAACTATGAGGTGTTGCTCTTCCACCTTCAGGGTGCCTTATTTTGGCACTTGAGGAGGTCATAGATTGACATGTTGGAATGGGAATAGGAAGGGGAATTAAAATATTTGGCCACTGGGAACATCCCGCTTGTGGCTGATGGTGCAGAGGTGCTTGATGAAGCAGACCCTCTATTTATGACAGGTCTCACCAATGTAGAGGAGGCTGCATCGGGAGCACCGGACATGATAGATGACCCCAGAAGATTCACAGGTGAAAAGCTGCCTTACCTGGAAGGATTGTTTGGGGCCCGAATGGAGGTGAGGGAGGAGGTATATGGGTAGGTGTAGCCCTTAGGCTGCTATTTTGTGCCCTGACTAAAGAAAGCCAGCAAGCCAAAAGCCTCATTCACCACTCTATCTACCTGCGATGTCACATTCAGTGAACTTTGCACTTGTACTCCGAGATTCCTCTGTTATGCAACACTCCCCAGAGTCTTAACATTAACTGATTATCCTACCCCAATCTGTCTGCTGAAAGTGAAAAGCCATGTGTTTATGTATATTACCTTCATTTGCCATTTCTCACCTTACTTATCCAGCTGATAAAGATCCCTCTGAAAATTCTAATAACCAACTTCATTCTGAATGAAACCATCGATGTTCGTGTCACTTCCAAAGGTTCTAATCAAAATCAGCTCCAACCACTGGGGAACACCACCAGTCACAGGGCTCCAATCTGATAAACAACATTCCTGCATAACCTTCTGCTGCCTGCCACAAGGCCAATCCATTATCCAGTTGGTTGGTTTTCTCTGGATGCCATGCAATCTAACTTTCGATAATTGGTGATAGTAAATTGTACGGTGATGCTGGCAGGGATGACAAACGAGCAGCAATGGCTCAATTTTCTGGGAAAAATGAGGAAAGTGCAGAATAGATGTCTTCCAAAAACAAAGAAATACTCAAAAGGCAAATTAATACAGCCATGGCTGACAAGGGAATTCAAAGTTAATGTCAATGCAAATGAGAAGGCAGGCAACAAAACAAAAATTAGCAGGAAGATAGAGGAAGCTTTTAAATACCTACAGAAAGCAGCTGAAAGAATCATTAGGAGGGTATGATGAAATATGAAAGCAAGCTAGCAAACAATATGAAGGTGGATAGAAAATGCTTTTTCAAGTACGTAAAAAATAAAAGAGAGGTGAGAGTGGATATAGGACCGCTAGAAAATGTAAGATCAATAATAATGGGGGACAAAGAGATGGCATATGAGCTAAGTGAATAATCTGCAACAAACTTCACTGTAGAAGACACAAGCAGTGTACCAGTGAGGGAAGAGGATTGAGTGTGGTTACTATGACAAGGGAGAAGTTCCTCAAGTAGCTGAGAGACCTCAACATACATAAGTCACTTGGACCAGATGAACTGCACCCTACGGTTCTGAAAAGGTGGCAGAAGAGATTGTAAATGCATTAATAATGATCTTTCAAGAATCACTGGACTCTGTCATGGTTCCAGAAAACTGGAAAATTGATGATGAGGTTATGGAGTACTTAGGCATACAGGACAAGATGGGACAATGTCAACATGATTTCCTAAAGTGAAAGTCTTGCCTGACACACCTGTTGGAAATCATTGAGGAGATTACAAGTAGGATAGATAAAAAGGATGCAGTGGATTTTGTATATTTGGATTTTCAGAAGGCCTTTGACAAGGCACCACACATGAGACAGCTTATGAAGTTAAGAGCCCATGGTGTTACAGGGAATTTACCAGCATGGTTAGAGCATTGGCTTACTGGTAGGAGACAGCGAGCGGGATTAAAAGGATCCTGTTCTGGCTAGCTGCCAGTGACTAGTGGTGCTCTGCACCAGTCGATGTTGGGACCGCATCATTTTAAGGTGTAAATCAATTATTTGGATGATGGAATAAATGCCACGTTAGCAGATGCTACGAAGATTGACGGAGGGGCAGGTAGTGTTGAGGAAACAGGAAGGCTGCAGAAGGAATAAAACAGATTAGGAGAATGAAATACCATGTTGGAAAATACATGATCATGCTCTTTGGTAAAAGAAATAAATGCGCAGATTATTTTCTAAACGGGGAGAAAACCCAAACTCAGAGATACAAAGGGACTTGGCTTGGGAGTCCTTGTTCAGAACACCCTTAAGGTTAACTTGCACGTTGAGTCAGTGATTAGGAAGGCAAATACAATGTTAGTCTTCATTTCAAGAGGTCTAGAATACAAGAGCAAGGATATAATGCTGAGGTTCTATAAGCCTTGCTGTAGGGTGATACCAATCCATGGCTACACCTCCTTCCTCAGACCCCACTGTCTCTGTGTCCTGTCAGATGACTCATTTCTCCATCCACATGGGATGACCGGAAACCTCCTCCTAAGCTGCTGGGACCATTCAGCAGGTCAGACACCAACTGGTGAGAGAGAAACAGTTAACATTTCAGATCAGCGACGTTTATTGAAATCTTCAGAGACACTTGTATGGAATGTCTCAACACTGGAGCAACTGCAACACAGATGGTGATTAAGATGAACGGTCTGGACCCAAAACGTCAACTGTTTCTCTTCCCCCAGATGCTGTCTGACCTGAGCAGTGCTCCCAACAACTCCCATGTTTAGATGTATGCCCCAATCACTCATCTACACCAAGTGAGGGTCACCTCATGGTCTTTAACTGTGCTGTTGTGACACCTGGCCTACCTGCAGATCCTGCCTATTGAAATGGAGGGCATAGTTTGCCTTGAGGGGCTTGCTCCCTCACCCCTGTAGATCACAGCTCTGACTCTGCAGTTGCCCTCAAAACCTTACACACAAAGGCCTTCAGGGCAGTAGGAAAACTACTCTTTATCATGTACAATCAGCCAGCAAGTTCATTCATAAGGCCAGTGATGTTGTGGGGGTGGAACTGGACTCTCTGACAGTGGTGTCTGAAAAGAGGAAGCTGTCCAAGTTGCATGCCATCTTGGGCAATGACTCCCATCCACTCCATAATGTACTGGTTAGGCACAGGAGTACATTCAGCCAGAGACTCATTCCACCGAGATGCAACACTGAGCGTCATACGAAGTCATTCTTGCCTGTGGCCATCAAACTTTACAACTCCTCCCTCGGAGTGTCAGATACCCTGAGCCAATAGGCTGGTCCTGGACTTATTTCCACTTGGCATGATTAACTTATTATTAATTAATTAATTATGGTTCTATATTGCTATATTTCTTCACTATTCTTGGTGCAGCTGTAACAAAACCCAATTTCCCTTGGGATCAATAAAGTATGTCTGTCTGTCTGTCAAAGAAAAAGGCTCTTCTCTATGTCTGTTTTAGTCATTAAGTACTTTCTCTGTCAATCTCATTACACAACATTCAGCCTGAACACCTTTCTACTTTGCCCTTTGAATATTTGAAGTTCTCATCTAAAGTGTAAGATTCTCTGCCTGCAGCACTCCCTCAGGCAGTGTGTTCGAAACTCCAACCACCCTCCGTGTTGAAAGGTTCTTCCTTAGATCACAGGTGGCCTTGTCAAAGATACAAATATCACATCAATACACTTGTTACTGCTTCAGAAGAGACAAACTGAAACTCCTCTCAAGAGCTCTTTGAGAATCTATGATGAATTACTGACTTTGCAAACAAAAATGAAACCTGTCCATCTCTTCTTGCCCCCAGAGCTTCCCAACTACAGATACAAGACTGGAATCCAGAAAAGACCATAAAACCATAAGACAAAGGAGCAGAAGTCGGCCATTCAGCCCATCGAGTCTGCTCCGTCATTTCATCCTGAGCTGATCCAATCTTCCTTTTAGTTCCATTCCCCCACCTTCTCACCATAACCTTTGTTGCCCTGACTACTCAGATACCTATCAATCAATCTCTGCCTTAAATACACCAAATGACTTGGCCTCCACTGCACCCTCTGGCTAAAAATTTTTTTTCGCATCTCTGTTTGAAATGTTTCTATGAGGTCCCTCCTCATTCTTCTAAACTCCAAGGAGTACAGTCCAAGAGCAGTCAAACGTTGCTTATGTGTTAACCCTCTCATTCCCAGAATCATTCTAGTGAATCTTCTCTGAACCCTCTCCAATGTCAGCAAATCCTTTCTTAAATAAGGAGCCCAAAACTGCACACAGTATTCCCAGTGAGGTTTTACCAGTGCCTTACAGAGCCTCAACATCACATCCCTGCTCCTATACTCTATTCCTCTAGAAATGAATGCCAACATTGCATTCACCTTCTTCACCATCGACTCAACCTGGAGGTTAACCATAAGGGTATCCTGCACGAGAACTCCCAAGTCCCATTGCATCTCAGAACTTTGAATTCTCTCCCCATTTAAATAATAGTCTGCCCATTTATTTCTTCTACCAAAATGCATGACCGTACACTTTCCAACATTGTAATTCATTTGCCACTTCTTTGCCCATTCCCCCAATCTATCCAATTCTCTCTGCAGACTCTGTTTCCTCAGCACTACCAGCCCCTCCACCTGTCTTTGTATCATCAGCAAACTTAGCCACAAAGCCACCTATTCCATAATCCAAATCCAAATTGTTGATATACAACGTAAAAAGAAGTGGCCCCAACGTGGACCCCTGTGGAACACCACTGGTAACCGGCAGCCAACCAAAATCGGATCCCTTTATTCCCACTCTCTGTTTCCTGCCAATCAACCAACGCTCTATCCACGTATGTAACTTTCCCGTAATTCCATGGGCTCTTATCTTGTTTAGCAGCCTCATGTGTGGCACCTTGTCAAAGGCCTTCTGAAAATCCAAATACACAACATCCACTGCATCTCCTTTGTCTAGCCTACTTGTAATTTCCTCAAAAAATTGCACTGGGTTTGTCAGGCAGGATTTTCCTTTAAGGAAACCATACTGAATTCTCACACGAGGAAATCTGCAGATGCTGGAAATTCAAACAACAACACACACAAACTGCTGGTAGAACACAGCAGGCCAGGCAGCATCTATAAGGAGAAGCGCTATCGATGTTTCGGGCCGAGACCCTTCGTCAGGACTGAGTTCTGCCTATCTTGTCATATGCCTCCAGGTACACTGTAACCTCATCCTTGACAATCGACTCCAACAACCACCCCACCACCGATGTCAAGCTAACAGGTCTATAATTTCCTTTTTGCTTCCTTGCCCCCTTCTTAAATAGTGGAGTGACATTTGCAATCTTCCAGTCCTCTGGAACTAGGCCAGAATCTATTGACTTTTGAAAGATCATTGCTAATGCCTCCGCAATCTCCACTGCTACTTCCTTCAGAACACAAGGGTGCATTCCATCTGGTCCAGGAGATTTATCTACCCTTAGACTTTTCAGCTTCCTAAGTACATTCTCTGTCATAATTGTGACTGCGCATATTTCTCTTCCCTGACACCCTTGAAAGTTCAGTATATTGCTGATATCTTCTGCAGTGAAGACTGATGCAAAATACTCATTCAGTTCCTCTGCCATCCCCTTATCTCCCATTACAATTTCTCCAGCATAATTTTCCATCGGTCCTATATCTACTCTCTCCTGTCTTTTAATCTTTATAAACTTGAAAAAACTTTTAGTATCCTCTTTGATATTATTTGCTAGCTTCCTTTCATAGTTCATCTTTTCCCTCTTAGTGACCTTCTTGGTTTCCTTTTGTAAGCTTTTAAAAACTTCCCAATCCTCTGTCTTCCCACTAATTTTTGCTTCCTTGTATTCCCTCTGCTTTGCTCTTACTTTGGCTCTGACTTCTCTTGTCAGCCACGGTTGCATCCTTTTTCCATTCGAAAATTTCTTCTTCTTTGCAATATATCTGTCTTGCACCTTCCTCACTTCTCACATAAACTCCAGCCACTGCTGTTCTGCCGTCCTTCCCGCTAGTGTCCCTTTCCAGTCAACCTCGGCCAGTTCCTCTCTCATGCCACTGTAATTTCCTTTACTCCACTGAAATACCGACACATCGGATTTTGGCTTCTCTTTCTCAAATTTCACAGTGAACTCAATGATGTTGTGATCACTGCCTCCTAAGGGTTCCTTCACTTCCATCTCTCTAATCACCTCTGGTTCATTACACAATACCCAATCCAGTACAGCCGATCCCCCAGTGGGCTCAACAACAAGCTGTTCTAAAAAGCCATCTCGTAGACATTCTACAAATTCTCTCTCTTGAGATCCAGTGCCGACCTGATTTTCCCAATCCACTCGCATGTTAAAATCCCCTACAATTATCATAGCACTGCCCTTCTGGCTATTTCCTGTTGTAATTTGTAGTCCACATCACTGCAGCTGTTTGGAGGCCTGTAGATAACTGTCATCAGGGTCCTTTTACCCCTGTGATTTCTTAGCTGAACCCATAAAGATTCTGCATTTTTTAATCCTATGTCAACTCTAATGATTTAATATCATTTCTTACCATTAAAGCCATGCCACCCCTTCTACCTACCTGCCTATCCTTCCAATACACCGTGTATCCTTGGACGTTCAGCTCCCAGAGACATGCATCCTTTAGCTACGTCTATGGCCACAATGTCGTACCTACCAATCTGTAACTGTACAACAAGATCATCCACCTTATTCCTTATGCTGCGTGCATTTAAGTATAACACCTTAAGTCCAGTATTTGGTGATTTTTGCATTGATTGCTCTGCAACTCATCCCAATGGCTGCAAATTTGCTCCATTACCTGCCTGTCCTTCCTGACATCCTTACTGCTCACTACCTTAGATCTCTTTCTGTTTTCCCTCTCCTCCGCTCCATCATTCCGGTTCCCATCCCCCTGCCAAACTAGTTTAAACCCTCCCTAACAGCTCTATTAAACCTTCCCACCAGGATACTGGTCCCCCTAAGATTCAAGTGTAACCCGTCCTTTTTGTACAGGTCACACCTGCCCCAAAAGAGGTCCCAAAGATCCAGAAACTTGAATCCCTGCCCCCTGCTCCAATACCTCAGTCACGCATTTATCCTCCATCTTATTCCATTCCTACTCTCATTGTCGCGTGGCACAGGCAGTAATCCCGAGATTACTACCTTTGCAGTCCTTCTTCTCAACTGCCTTCCTAACTCCCTATATTCTCCTTTCAGGACTTCTTTCCTTTTCCTACCTAAGTCATTGATACCTATATGTACCACAACCTCTGGCTCCTCACCCTCCCACTTCAGGATATCTTGGATGTGATCAGAAACATCTCGAACCCTGGCACCAGGGAGGCAAACTACCATCTGGGTCTCCTGACTGCGTCCACAGAATTGCCTATCTGACCCCCTAACTATCGAGTCCCCTATTACTACTGCCTTCCTCTTCCTTTCCCTACCCTTCTGAGCTACAGGGCCAGACTCTGTGCCAGAGACACGGCCACTGTTGCTTCCCCAAGGTAGGCTGTCCCCCCCCCCCCCCAACAGTACTCAAACAGAAGTACCTATTGTCAAGGGGTACAGCCACTGGTGTACTCTCTAGTACCTGACTCTTCCCCTTCCCCCTCCTAACCGTGACCCACCTGTCTGCCTCCTGTGGCCCCGGTGTGACCACCTGCCTGTAACTCCTCTCTACCAACTCCTCACTCTCCCTGACCAGACAAAGGTCCAGCTCCAGTTCCTTAACACGGTCCCTTAGCAGCTGCAGCTCGGTGCACCTGGCGCAGATGTGAACATCCGGGAGGCTAGGAGACTCCAGGACCTCCCACATCCGACACCGAGAACAACAAGCTGCCCTCACACTCATACTTCCCCCTTTCCTCAAATAACAGGAAAAACTGAAACCTAAACCTACCTTGTCTTGCCCATTTCCACCTAAGCCCATTGAGCCAAAGCCCTTAAGCCTACACTCTGCTCCCGGCTCACTCCACTGCCCGCTGTTTAAGGCTTTGTCCTTTTTAAATCTTCCCTGCTTCATTGCCCAATGTCATACGCCTGCGCAGTCCCGCCTCTCTTAACTCCAGTGAGAATAAGAAAAAATCAAAATGGCTCCCGCCTCACTCCCATTCTGATCCTCCAACTTCCTTCTCCAGATGAAACCCGATTTAGAATTTCTGCCCTTTTTAAATCTTCCCCGCTTCACTGCCTGACGTCACATGCCTGTGCAGTCCCGCTTCTCTTAACTCCGATGACAATAAGAAAAAATTAAAATGGCTCCCGCTGCCCTCCTGTTCTGATCCTCTGACTTCCTACTCCAAACAAAAAGCTGGAAAATAAAATTCCTTATTGCTTCTGTGAAGATTGATCACCAAATAAGAGCATCAATTGATCTGTATGGGGCTTTGTGTAGAAAAACCTGGTGCTTTGGATTGCCATCTCAGGCTCTGAGACCTGAAGCTAGTGGAACAAAACGTGACAGTGTAACATTGCATTTACGGCCACCCAGATATGGTGCAGGTGAGATTGGGGGTTACATTTCACTGAACAAAGGTTCCCAGCGGGAGTGATGGACAACTCTGGATACACTTAATAAATCTGACTCCACATGAAGTGACCACATTACAGCGATGTGTGTCATCTCTGATGCAGATCAATGACCCAGGCTGGTATCAGCAAGGTGAGAGGCAGCTACAGGGTCATCACACGGCCCTCAAGTCCACAGCTAACCTGGTGTTCCAGGATTGTTCACCAGTCACAAAACTACCCTGGGACAGCCCAAGTCAAATTGTAACCGATGTTAGTTAAGTACAGAATTGAATATAAAGAAGCAGCAACAGTTACATCCAATACATGCTGTATTAAGGATGAAGATAAAGACAACAGATTGAAACCTCGGGCAGATTGAGTGTCTTCTGTCTGGAGAAAATTGTTCTACTGTACAAAGTGAAGAGGTTTTAATAAATATAGAATAATGAGAATACACTAGAACCTTTCCATTGAATATCAATTCATTTCCATGGGAACTCCTTCCATTTAAAACTGACTCTGCAGAAGGAGATGTTTGATGAGTCCAACCACCTTGCAAATTACCACTTTGTGTAATATAGCAATGATTACAAAATAAAGATGATTATAGTTCTGGGAGCAACAGGGTCAGGATAGACATCCCTTATCAATGGGATGATCAACTACATCTTGGAAGTGGAATGGGGTGACAACTTCAAATTCAAGTAACTACATGAAGAGACAGGAAAATCCCAAGTTCAAAATCAGACATCCTTCATCAGTGCCTACTGTTACGTACCCCGTAACTAGGTCACTTACCAGCAAAGATAGAGAGGTCTGTTGAAGTCTGATGGTACTATTTTTAAAAGTCTTTATTTATAAAGTGCCACAAAAGTAAGGTTACTACAAACATTCAGATAATATATGTCGTCAATACTCAATCTAAAGCGCGGGTATAGTAATAATCATCAATAAGAAAGAGCTCTATCGTTTGTCTAGGGGGTAATATATTGTCCATTGGAAATATAAGAGTCACTCAGTTCCTGCAAGCTTCTGGGCTTTGGGGACCGCTAGGTTTTCACTTGTTGGAGAGAGAGAGAGATTTTGTGAGAAAAGAAACTTGCCCGGGTCTTTTGATGATGCCGATCCGTTGTGTCGGGGGAGTTGATTCCCCATTGTTAGTTCAAGAAAATCATTTCTGTGGTATCAGCCACCGGCTCCCAGGCAAGGGAACCGAACGCACGTGGCTTCCTTCAAATGGCTGCCCGCTATACGGGATCGCTAGCGTCTCTTCTGGTGCGTATGAGGGGCCGCCTCTACAGCCCCTCTTTTATCTGGACTCGCCAGGTAGCAGATGTCAATCAGGTTGGGATGATGCAATCTCTCCCCATCACCCAGCCCACGTTGCCCTGGGGGGCTTGCACGTAGTCCAGCACCCAATCCACAAAGGTGTCTCCAAGAGACAATGGCCGTTAGTCGTGGCTTTGTCTTGCTGAGGGGCCAGGACACATTCCAAAACCTTGAGGATTCTCTCTCATTTCCTGGGTCCAAGACCTGAATTAATAGCGATCTTGCGATTCTCAAGAAGGAGGGGGCTGCGATCATAACACTACAAAGTAGATAATCAGGTGGGATTTAAAATTTATTATTCACTGATTATCATTCATATGCCAGGATTCAGAAACACCATGCGGATATACCGAGATAAACTAATTATTGACAACATTCGAGAGTTTTTCACTTCTTCATAGGGTTTGATAAGATCGATGTGTGTTTTGTTGCTCAAGCGTCTTTGGCTGGTTGGCCTCTGACAAAGAAATATCTCTTTGATTCAGTTCTTCCTATGTTTAGCAAAGGTATTGCAGAGTTCCGAAACTGGTGACATTCCCATATGGAAAGCATCCCCGTGCCTGGAGGCTTTGAAAGTAGCTGAGATACCATGTCCTAAGAGTAAAAAAGTATGCCAGTTCACTTCAAGTTTAACAATTCAGTCATTTTTGCCCAGTGTCCAGCCTCTGAAAATGCTGCCAATGAGAGGAGCTCTGATGACAGTGGGGAAGAGGAAGAGAATGAAGATAAATTTGATGCGATTTCTGGAAAATGGGAAGTAACACTATGAAGAAATTCTTTAGGGTAAGCAGTGTGATGGAACCAAGAAAATTTAGCTTTACCAAAGTGGTTCCAATGGAATGTAAGCAGCTGGAAGTTTCAATGAAGGTTTGCAGAGTCAGATGCAAATTGTGATAACCAAATTGGAGGAACTTCAGAAAACACAACAGGTTCTGACGCCACAGTAAAACAAACTGTATGAAAGAAAGGTCTCTGTGTTTGAGGTTCAAGTCACATCTATAAAATGGAAGGTCATGTCTTGAAATAAATGCTCCAACAGTAAATGTCTGTCACAAATGTTACTTTACATGCTACAGTCCTTGTATTTATGCTGTATATATTTTTAAATATTAGTGTGTATTTATGGACCTGCAGGGGCACTTTCAACATCTGTCCTAATAAATGTAGCATACTACATCACTCAAGAGAAATGTACAAATATGTCAATGAAACTAAAGACATTATGTGGCATAAAAAAGCATAGAAGGCCAGTATTGAGATGATGACACAGGAGAAGATCATAGAGAAGCTTCAACAGGAGCATGCGGGGCTTCAGAATGCAGTGTGGGAGTTGATCGTACAATTGTCTGAGAGCATTTGAAGACTTGAAGAAGCTCAGAGACTAAATCCATTATCCACCCCAGCTTACACTGACCTTCTGATTCACTCTGGGAAAGATGAAGGAAACCTGGGTACATGGAGTTAATTCAATCATTGACAAAGGCCAGGGGAAAGTCAGAGCTACTGGAAGAGTTAGCAAAGAATGAAACTCAGTTCTCAGAGGATATGAAACAAAACCCAGTGGCAGGAAAGAAAGATGTTCCAGAATTCATCAAAAATAAATGTACTAAATTTTCTAATTGAGTGTCTGTTGATAAATAACTGGCAAACATTTCAGCTGTTCCCAATATGTGTGTGTGGGGCGGGGGGGGGGGGGGGGGAGAGGGGTAGTGGTGAGCAAAGTTTCACCCAGCAAGTGAGCAAACTGCTGATTCTACTTCACTGCCATTACTCTCTATCTGTCCACAGTGTTTCACACCACATCTACCGTCTTCAGTGCTGATCTCCCTCAACCAAATGGGTGGGGAACCTGGGTTCATTCACTGCTGGAATGTCATCTACAATGGCTCCTAATCCCAATCCTAGCTCAAAGAACCCATCATCATCATGACCTGTTCCCCATCTGTGCCCCCTCCTTTAGAGGTGAATCTGACGCACAGCGGTGATTCCCTTGCTGCAGGGTGACCCCAATCCATGGCTCCACGTCCTTAGACCCCACTGTCTTAGTGTCCTGTCAGATGACTCATTTCTCCATCCACGTGGGATGACCGGAAACCTCCTCCCAACTTGCTGGGACCATTCAGTGGGTCAGACACCAACTGATGAGAGAGAAACGGTTAACATTTCAGATCAGCGACATATATCGGAACCTTCAGGTGCACTGGTATGGAATGTCTTAACATTGGAGCAACTGTAACACAGATGGTGATTAAGATGAACGGTCTGGACCCAAGACATTAACTGTTTCTCTTTCCACAGATGCTGCCTGACCTGAGCAGTGCTCCCAGCAACTCCCATCTTTAGATTAGTTCTCCAATCACTTGCCTACACCAAGTGAGGGTCACTCACGGTCTCTAACTGTGCTGTTGTGACACCTGCCCTACCTGCAGATCCTGCCTATTGAAATGGAGGGCATAGTTTGCCTTGAGGGGCTTGCTACCCCCTCCCATGTAGATCACAGCTCTGACTCTGCAGTTGCCCTCAAAACCTTACACACAAAATCCTTCAGGGCAGTAGGAAAACTACTCTTTATCATGTACAATCAGCCAGCAAAGAAAAAGGCTCTTCTCTATTTTTGTTCCAGTCATGAAGTACTTTGTCGATTACACAACATTCTGCCTCAAGCCTTTTCTACTTTGCCCTTTCAATATTTGAATTTCTCATCTAAGTGTAAGACTCTCAGCCTGCAGCACTCCCTCAGGGAGTGTGTTCCGAATTCCAACCACCCTCTGTGTCAATAGGTTCTTCCTCACATCCTCAGGTGGCCTTGTCAAAGATGCAAATATCACAGCAATACATTTGTTACTGCTTCAGAACAGTCAAACTGAATCTCCTCTCAAGAGCTCTTTGAAAATCTGTGATGAATTACTGACTTTGCAAATGAAAATGAAATCTGACAATCTCTACTTGCCCCCAGAGTTTCCCGACTACTGATATAAGACTGGAATCCTTGTACTTATTTACCTGTGTCACCCTTCTTGAACCAAGCTATCAGATTTGCTTTCCTTCTGTCTCCTGCCAATCTTCTTCCCTTTTAACCAACCCTCAAGATCTTTTGACATCCAAGTTCCCTTGGATTTTCTGTCCTTACTTCTCACCTTTCTGGGAAAACATTTTCCCTGGACTCCAGATATATGCAGTTTTACAGGATTGCATCATGTCAGATTAAATTTAGACTCGGCAATCTTGATGATCTGCTGTGAAAAAAGCCCAATAACCTCGGCATCCATCTCTGTGGTAGTTGCATAAATTGTATTTGTTACTGTTAATGGGGAGCGAGGGTGCTGTTAACAGCCGTGACGGTTCATATACAAGCTGCTAAATACACAGAGGAGCTGAGCGTGAGTCGGCAGGAAACAGCAGCTTGGCCCGTTACATGTCTGTGTTAAAAGAGAATTTCACACTGAAATCTGCAAGCACTGGGATGTTGAGATGGAGGGAGTGGGAAGGGGTTGGCATGGTGACATGAACAACACAGGAATTGTCCAGTTTGGGAGAATTTCCAATCTAATCTTTGAAGAGCACACTGGAGTGTGACTGCAGATGGAATGAGGAGCTGTGACTGTTCATTAAATGAACGTGGTGCCTTTATAATGCTGTATACAGTAGCGGGCTGCAGACACGTCTCTACCACAGGGGATGTAAGGTGCTTTTTCCCTCCACTAGCCAGGATCTCACCCTTGGGCAAAGTGTAACACTTGCTAAGCCCCACCTCCCACCAGGAACAGGGTTACCTGAAGCTATGGGAGCTGGTGGTGGATGATCGTATCAGCAGCTGGTGTATATCATATGTCCTGGTTATGTGCTGACTGACACCAGGCATACAATCCCTGAACAGTATTGATAATGGCTGGGGTCACCTGTATTGTCAAGACACTACACAGGAGAAAGCAAGAAACCACTTCTGTAGAAAAATTTGCCAAGAACAGTCATGATCACGGAAAGACCACGATCGCCCAAGTTATCCAGCATGGCATATAATGATGTGCCCAATGGCAGACCAAGCAATTACAGCTATATAGGACCCTGGTCAGACCTCACTTGGAGTAGTGTGCTGAGTTCTTGTCACCTTACTACAGGAAGGATGTGGAAACCATAGAAAGGGTGCAGAGGAGATTTACAAGGATGTTGCCTGGATTGGGGAGCATGCCTTATGAGAATAGGTTGAGTGAACTTGGCCTTTTCTCCTTGGAGTGACAGAGGATGAGAGGTGTATAAAATGATGAGAGGCATTGATCGTGTGGATAGTCAGAGGCTTTTTCCCAGGGCTGAAATGGCTAGCACAAGAAGGCATAGTTTTAAGGTGCTTGGAAGTAGGTACAGAGGAGATGTCATGGGTAAGTTTTTACGCAGAGAGTGGTGAGTGCGTGGAATAGGCTGCCGGCAATGGTGGTGGAGGTGGATACAATAGGGTCTTTTAAGAGACCCCTGGATGGGTACATAGAGCTTAGAAAAACAGAGGGCTATGGATAACCCTATATAATTTCTAAAGTAAGTACATGTTCAGCACAGCATTGTGGGCCGAACAGCTGTGTCCACCCAATTTATAACGGAAGAACACCTCACCACACAAGCAAGAGGGACTGAATGGTCTACTCCTTTGTCACAATCCAGTTCCTTTAGACCAAGTCATTCATATCACCAATAGTTATGATTAAATGCTTCCATTGCTATAACCCCTTCCTCGTGCCTTTCAACATGTCTCAGAGCCTCTTCAGCCATAAGTCCTATAGAAGAGACTTTGCTGTTTCGTCAGGATCCATCAGTAAGGGATGGAAGATGCAATAGGTGAGAGACCTGGGTTTCTTTGTTAATTTTGTGTGTGACAAGATCTGAAGGATTACTCATTATCAACTGTCCCTTTAAAAAGAGTGTGTGTGCTAATTCAGAGAGAGAGCAATGAACAGCCCATGAGTTGCCATGGTTACGGCAGGGCGGAGCTCTATGACGGACAGCTGGTGTTCAGCAGGTGTGGAATATATACAAGGTCAATTGGCTTTGTAATCAGACACACAGAAGACACTGACGTAACTGACACTGGTTGAGCTTTGTGTGCCCACGAGAAAGGTGGGTTTTGCTCACAGTGTGGAAAAGGGGTGACCGGTGGGAAGCTATCGGTGTGTTTAACCCTCGCCTGGGTTAATAACTTTACCCCATGATGGGGGATCCTCTTTTGTGTGGTCACAGTCGGTGAGTTTAACAAGACTTCTGAAGCAGGAGGATGACGTGGAAGATTTGACGGTATCGGCACTGGGAAAACAAATCACCTCTCTCTCTCTCCTCATTCTACTCAATTTAATATCACGAACTGAACTGACTTCATACCTATACCATCGTAAGTCTGTATTATTTATCACCTGAGTTTGGAGAAGTTTGGGAACTTTATTTACTCACTTATATATGCATAAACTCTGCTAACCTGTTTGCCTGATCTTGTTTTATCTTACTTTATTTTGTAGCTACTTATAAAATAGTGTTTTAACAGAAGACTCAGACTCCAGGTGTGTTCCATTTCTGCTGGTTCTTTTCAACCCGTTACGGGGTATGTAACATGTGACATGGACAATCACAGTGCCTGGCTATGGTGAGGTAAAGTCTTCACCACAAGCAGTCAGCACTGAGTCACTGCTCAAACAGGCATCGATGCAGAGATCCGCACTGGCTGGGTCCTGAGCATTGGTCTCAGGGTGGTCGAGTGTTCATAAATGGGGGTTGGGGTGGGAGAGCGGGAAAAGGTTGGGACATTGAAAAGAGAACAAGTTGCGTTAAAAAGTAAAAGGTTACACACCTGGTCACAGCAACTTCTGGTCTTCAGGGCTGACTTGTGACATCACAGCTCAGCAGGTCAGTGTGTTTTGTCAACGTTTCTGCTCATTGGAGAATAGTTTTAAGGTGGAGTGAATGTTGGAGTGAGGAGAGTTCCAGGTTGAAAGTATTATTTTCCAAAATCTAGTCTCATCAATTAAATAGAATAGGCTTGTCCAAGCAGGTGGTATGTTATCCAGGCAACATAATGGAACTGCTGGAGACTGGGCCACATCATGTTTTGAGATGGTGTTCCAGGAGACGGACACATCCCTCTGATTCACTTCCTCAAACATGTTTTTCTTTAACAAACTTATGCATAATAAAAAACTGTTCAATGCATTTTTATTCTTTACATTCACAGTCAATACTTTCCGTACTGTTCAATCTCATTCTTTGACATCAATGGCTCTGCTGCCATTCAGGTAGTACTCTGATGTGATATACTTCCACAAAAGAAATTAAGGAGCTTCCTTCCCTAACTCAGCTCCTCCCTCTCCAGTGGAAGAACCCTATGTTGTGGCCCTTCCCCACTGGGTAAGGATCTTCCCTTGTGAGCTGGAGGGAAACTTGGTAATGGAAGGGAATGATCCAGTTGTTGCCCAAGTGGGCACTAATCCCACCGACAGGTCTAGGTAAGTTCTGCTGAGGGAATATGAACAATCTGAGGTACAACTTAAAAGAAAAAAATCTGTGATAATTAATGGAAAAACACACAAACTGCTGGTGAAACTCGGCAGAGGAGGCAGCATCTATGAAGAAGAGTAATCAGTTAACTTTTTCAGGCCGAGACCCTCCATCAGGACTGGAAAGGAAGGAGATAAGTCAAAATAAGAATTCCCCTTTCCTGTTGCTCTATCCCCTCTCCCCACTCTTGCCAGACTCTGGACTTCTCCTTCTGTGATAAATCTTCACAGTTTTCACAGCTGTAGTGTGTTCATTTTTCATCATTTTCATTTATGGTATTGTAACCCCCTGGGTTGCCTCAGGCTCGCTCAACTCATTCTCGTCTAGGGGGAGCAGCCTTCAGCCCCACCAAACTGGGTAATCAGCTGGTGTGGATGCTGTGTGATGTCCCCGCCTCGCCAAAGAACAAACGCCATATGCGATTAAATGATTACAGTTTATAAAGATTACTATAACTAAGTAATTAATAATGATACAGTATACATGAAGGAAAAGGAAATAAAGAAAAGGTGCCAAACTTATCAAAGTCCAAACCACTTCGTGCACAACCGTTGGAGCTCAATTACTGAAGTCTTCTGGCCACCATTCGATCCCCTCCGAACTCCTCGACTTGCAGCTCAGGACCACCCGAAGTGGTCAACCCAGCACATCTATCATCGTCTCCTCTCCTCAGGGTATATCCCGGCCTTGGACCCCCGCTTGGGGTCCGTTCCTCACCCAGTTTACAGCATCACGTCCTTCCTCTCTCACCCCCTCACGCCGAACTCCCCAAAAGCCTGCCAACAATAGCTTACAGAGTCAGAAGAAAGAACAACATTAATCCCAATTGGTTTACAAAGGAATACAATTCTCGTTATCAGTAAATTTTAACCCAAACAAGCTTCCAGCACTCTCTCGCAACAAAGAAGCTTCCTACTTTTAACAAAGAAGCCATTTTGTTTACATACACAGTAACAAAGAAAAAGAAACCCCCTTTACACTCTCCCCCCACCAAATAAAAGTCATGTCCTCATGACTATTAAATAACTCGCCACCTTTCCTGCCAACACACCCTAACCCAAGCACGAACAGTGACATTTCCTCCCCACATAGTAAACCTCACGCCCTGTTCCTCAGGCGCTACATAGGCCAACTTATCTGGGAGTTTCCTAACCCTCAGAGACCTCCGTACCCCCTCACCTAAACCCTTCAGGCTCGGACACAACTGGGGATACCTGGGGCCCGCTACCAACTCCTCTCTCAACCTCTCACTCATGCCCCCCACTGCACACAGCTAACCCTCCCCACTACACCTGACTCAGTGGAAGAAGGGCCAAAGGTCTCTTCCTCAATCGAGGGAAGGTCAGCAAAAGGCAGCATATACCACGTATCCAGTACATCATCCTTCGAATCCATATTCTTCCTCATTTCTGCGATTGGTAGCTGCTGTCTGATCTTCTCCAAACGGAAACATGTGGCCTGCACTGCTCCTGCAGTCTCTTCAGCCTCCTGCAATTGAGATATCAGCTTCTTCTCTGGCCCCTGCAAATCTCACCACAGGCTCAGCAGTTCTGACTCACGCGTCCCGGCCATCTCAATCTGGGACGCAGTTACTCCAACAGCTTCTTCCACCCCGGCCTGAAAAGCAGCAGTTAAAGATTGGTCAGCCTCCAGTTCAGTATTCATTGCACTTCTCTCCAGCTTTTTCTTCCTCATGACTTCTTCCAGATCGACTTTCTCCAGTCTCTCCATCTTCATTTCAAACTGGATTCCGTAGAGACAGTCACTCACGAGCTGCAACCTTCGCCAGCCCTGGCACGTGTCCAGAAAACACTTCAACTCTGTAGTTTTTAGCCGCTCTTGCAACAACCTCACATCATATTCTCCTGAGGCAAATCCAAATACCAGGAGATCATCCATATACGCCAAAACTCCAAACTCCTCCACATCCCCCATGGTCTTCCACATGCCCTGCGGGAAGGTTGCAAGGGCTCTGGATATGCCCTGTGGCATCTTTTCGGACCGGAAGACTCCTAGGGAACTTATAACGGCCGTCTTCTCCTTGTCGGCCCTACTCATCGGGATCTGGCAACATCCACTCCTCAGATCCAGCACCTTAAACCACTTCGCACCACTCAGACAGGCCATCGCCTCTTCGGCCCTCGGGGCCATATTCTGGTCAATGACAGTGCGCCTCTTCAGCGCAATATAATCCACACACACGCTGCCTACGTCTCCCACGACTTCAAGGGCCAGTCGCCGCAATCTCTCTCTCACCAAGGTGTCTTCAGCGGTCAACTCCCCTCCCTCGTGGTATGTCGCAGTGTCCACTAAGAGGGTCTCACCCTCAGATACTTCCCCCAGGCCGTACCACCACCGGCTCTTGTTTGAATTCAGTACCGGCCCAATGCTGCTACACACGTCTGCACAAGCAGCTCGAAACTCTGGGTGCATCGACAATGCCTCCAAACAACACTCACCCGCCTCCTCCGGGCAGGCCCCCAAGCGCATCAGCAGGGAATTGGTCCTCTCCAGAACCGAAACGCTGCCCGTCTCAACAGTGTCTGGACACATCAGCATTAACAATTCACGAACCTCAGTCACCTCCACTTTTGCCTCCAAGAACTCCATTTTCACTGACCAACAACCGTCGTCTGGATAATCACCGGCACTGGTACCCCAAATCTCCAGTGCCCTCAATGTCGTCAAGGGTAAATGCTTCCAATAACGGTTATAAAACAAACTGTACAGCAACTTAACCGGCGCCCCAGTGTCGAGGATGGCTTTAACTTGGCTTCCATCCATCCATAACGACACCTGAGTGCGTGGTCCCCCTAAGCCTTCAGGAATAGGGTCTGTTCCTTTCGGGAGTTCCTTGGTACATTGCTGGGAACGTGCTCCCCCAGAGACCCCAAGCCGTTCTCCCACTGGGCCTCCTCTAAGTTTCCGGACACCTCTCGGATCAACTGAACAACTGGGGGAGGAGCTGATCCCCTTGACAGATCCCCCTGGCACTGCAAGCAATTTATCTGCCCCCCTTGCCAAAAGGGATACCCTAAAAACTTTCCACCAATCTCCTGCCACAGATATGGTAAGCCCCCCAGCTGCGGCATTTGACTTCCAGTCGAACCAAAAGCATTTTCCCACACTTTCACATAACTGACAGCTGTCACCCCGAGGTAATTGTACCCGACAGTTCTAACGCCACCAGCCCGCCTACTCAAACTTTCAACCAATCACTGTCGCTTTCCCTCAGCCAAGCACTGCCACTCACCCAACAACTGCGAGGTCCGCTCCGCTCAGGCGTCCGCCCCTTTAGGACAGGACATTATTCCAACCACCGGGCGGAGCCTATCACTGCTGAAACATCGCAACCTGTCACTCCTCACTCTCCGAACAGTACGGACAACCCATGGTCCCACCACCATTTCGTCAGCGCTAGTCTGAACTCGAACAATGACCTCCGGGCTACCAACAGCAGCCACCCCACCCAACACACATGCAGTGATAACCAGCAATCGCA
This sequence comes from Hemitrygon akajei, assembly GCF_048418815.1. Lineage (NCBI taxonomy): Eukaryota > Metazoa > Chordata > Chondrichthyes > Myliobatiformes > Dasyatidae > Hemitrygon > Hemitrygon akajei. The sequence goes on from NC_133125.1 coordinate 151,060,199, forward strand.
CACCCAGAAAGGCACACTAGCTCTTCGCCGCAGACATAAATTAACAGAGGGCGATCACACAGCTTCCAACAGAAATCAATCCGGACGAGCACCCCACAATGTAACCCCTTGGGTCGCCTCAGGCTCGCTCAGCTCGTTCTCGTCTAGTGGGAGCAGACTTCAGCCCCGCCAAACTGGGTAATCAGCTGGTGTGGATGCTGTGTGATGTTCCCGTCTCACCAAAGAACAAACACCATATGCGATTAAATGATTACAGTTTATAAAGATTACTATAACGAAGTAATTAATAATGATACAGTATACATGAAGGAAAAGGAAATAAAGAAAAGGCGCCAAACTTATCAAAGTCCAAACCACTTCGTGCACAACCATTGGAGCTCAATTACTGAAGTCTTCTGGCCACCATTTGATCTCCTCCGAACTCCTCAACTCGCAGCTCAGGACCACCCGAAGTGGTCAACCAAGCACATCTATCATCGTCTCCTCTCCTCAGGGTACCTCCCGGCCTTGGACCCCCGCTTGGGGTCCGTTCCTCGCCCAGTTTACAGCATCACATCCTTCCTCTCTCACCCCCTCTCGCCGAACTCCCCAAAAGCCCGCCAACAAAAGCTTACAGACTCAGAAGAACGAACAACATTAATCCCAATTGGTTTACAAAGGGAATACAATTCTCGTTATCAGTAAATTTTAACCCAAACGAGCTTCCAGCACTCTTTCACAACAAAGCATTCCTACTTTTAACAAAACAAAGGAGCCATTTTGTTTACATACACAGTAACAAAGAAAAAGAAGAAACCCCCTTTACAGTATGAATTTGGAGAAATAATCACATTATGTCTTATCTCTAAGTGGAAGCAAGAACTACAGAGACTGGTACTGACGTTAGTACACATTTTATTACCTGATTGAACAACAACAAGCTAAATCTCACAATACAGGGGAAAATTTCACCTTGTTACAGAAGGGATATGGAAATAGTTGTCTGATATTTTCATCATGTTTCCTATTTTTCTATAGCTTCACTTCCTCTCCCCAACTCTCCGATGTGTGCCACCCTCCCACATTTCCCATTACTTCCCTCCTCTCCGTGTTGCTTCTCTTCCCCTCCACAACCCTGCTCTTGCACTCTCTGTCCCCACTGTTCCTCTCCTTCGCTCCCTCTGTTTCTCCACATTCTCTTTCTCACCTTACCTGTTACACTGCTCTCTGCTTCTTCTCCCTCACCTCATCACCATTCCCGTTTGGACACACTCACCTCGTTCTGCATATCCAGTTTTAAGACAGCCTGATCAGTATTTGGCAGGTGTGTTCATTTCCTTCAATTTCAGTCTCTGGTGACCCAACATATTTCTCTTGAAACAAGATGCTCTCTTCCCAGCAAATAAGTCTGAGCTTGCACAGACGGTCCACTAATCAATATTATGTTCCTGAGAATCACTATCTGAGTGGACGTATCCTGGACCCATCATATAAATGTAATTGCAAAGAAAGCACAACAGTGCTTCAACTTCCTTAGAAGGCTGCAGACATTCAGCGTGACATCAGAAATCTTCACAAACTTCGAGAGGTGTGTAGTGGAAGTTTATTGACTGGCTGCATTACAGTCTGGTATGGGAACACCAATGCCTTTGAACAGAAAGTCCCACAAAAGGTAGTGGATTTGGCCCAGTACATAATGGGTAAAGCTCTCCGAGCAAGTGAGCATATCTACATGAAATGCTGTTGTAGGAAAGCAGCATGTTATCCTGTTATTCCATGCTCTTGTTATTTATTGCTATTTTATTTATAGTTTAATTTCAACAGTTTGTTGGACACTCTGACAGTGGTGTCTGAAAAGAGGATGCTGTCCAAGTTGCATGCAATCTTGGACAATGACTCCCACCCACTCCATAATGTACTGGTTAGGCACAGGAGTACATTCAGCCAGAGACTGAATGACATGAATCATACATGTTTGCTCAGTTAGTGATTACTCATAGATTATCAAAAAAGTATTGTTGAGAGAAGATGCTTCGCCAATTAAGTAACATTTTGAAGAGGTAACAAAATGTATTGCAAAGGACAGTCTGCTTGTTGTTTGCCCTTGCCTGACATTGTCACAGACAACAAATCCAAAGGGTTAGAGCTCAGTGAATCCAGACCCAATTGCATAGATGTATGTCTCAGAGTGGCAGCAAAAGAATATCAAGGGAGGGTGAACTGCCAGAGATCGAGGTGCACAGTGGAACCAATGACAGGTAGAACGGGGGAGGGGGGGGGAGAGATCCTGCACAGTGAGTACAGGGAGTCAGGGAAAAAGCTGAAGAACCGGACTTGCATCATATCTGAGGAAGGGCAGCATTGAGAAAAAGAGATGTGGTCTCAAACTCTCTGGGCAGATGGTGGAGAAGATGGAGGGTGAAATGGAATCAGCAGATTGTTTATCAGTTGGGTGGACCATTTACTTTGCATTTTGGAAATGGTTGTAATGTCTTCCAGTTATTCATCACCAGACGGCCAACTAAAAATGAGAGACATACCTTTTCTAAACCAGTTTCCAATGCTTTTTTTAGACTCTTTTGGATTTTGCTTCTGTTCGTCTGATGACGTATTCACATTGGTAAATTTCTTTATTAATTCTGCCTGCTCCTTGACCTCCCTCAGTGCCTGAATTCGGTCCAGAAACCCAGGCTTGGCCTCTTCTTTCTCAGACTGTATCAGGAGCTCAATGTAGGCTGGGGTGGATAACGGATTTGGTCTCAGAGCTATCTCTTCAAGTCTTCTAATGCTCTGGGATAATTGTTCAATAAACACCAGCACTGTTTTCTGAACATCATCAAACTCTTGCTCAAGCCTCGCCATGATTTTCTGCTGAGTCATCGTCTCACCATTGGCTGCCTCATATTTTTTTTTCAGCTCATCGTACGTTCTCTTCTCCTTTTTGGTTACATAGTTAAACTTGTATTTCTGGTTGAAGTGAACACTCCAGACACAATTTTGGGGACAGACTTTGCAGTTCCCATTTTCGTCCATTGCTGCACACTGTGATTTTCCATCATCATTTGGAATCTTACAGGGATAGTGACAGGTGAAGTGACATTTCTGACAGTTGGTTATGTAATTGCCAGTCCCACTGATATCTTCCTGTACAGGAACTGTAAGTTCAATCTCATACTCAAAGTTTTTATTTGCATCGAGCTCGGTCTGGTGTTGGTTCAGAACCTGTTGTGTTTTTCTGAGTTCCTCCTGTTTGCTCAGGCCAGCTTGGATCTGAACCTGCAGCCCCTCCACTGTAATCTCCAGCTGCTCACGTTCCCTCAAAACCTCTCTGGTCAAACATAAACTTCTTGTTTCAAGTTTGTTGAGAGCCTGAAAGAATTTCTTCATACTGCCCTCTCCCATCTTCCAGAACATTGCATCAAAATTATCACCATCATCTTCCCTGCTTTCACCAGAAGTACTGTTACCTGCAGCATTTCCAGATGCCGGACACTGGGCAAATATGACAGAATTGTTAAACTTAAAGTGAACTGGCATACCATTTTTATCTTTGAGACATGGTACCTCAGCTACTTTTAAAGCCTCCAGAACAGGGGGATGCTTTCCATCTGCGAATGTCACCAGTATCTGAATATTCTCTGCAATATCTTTGGCAAAAACAGAAAGAATTGAATCAAAGATATATTTTTGTGTGTGAGTCAGACGAGCCAAAGAGGCTTGAACAACAAAACACACAGCATGAATTTGATCAATACCCCGTCGAGAGGTGAAAAAGTCTCTGATGTGCTCAGTGATCAAGTGATCTCGGCTTATTCCCCTGGTGTCTCCAAATCCTGGTGTATCAATGATAGTCAGAGAGTAATCAATTTTAAATCCTACTTGATGGTGGAGTTCATAGGCAGTGATGGAGGATGTCTGGCTTTCAGCCTGGGATTTTCCTGTCTCTTCATCTATTAACTTGTATCTGAAGTCGTCTTCCCATTTCACACCCAAGATGTAGTTGATCATCGCATTGATGAGGGTCGTCTTACCTGACCCTGTTGCTCCCAGAACCATAATGGTCTTCATTTTGTGTTTTGTATTGTACTTTCCAAAGGAGAATTTCACAAGGTGTTTCATACCATGAACTGTATTCTCCTTTAGGATGAGCTTGTAAATGGAAGGGTTTCCTTTGGATATCAATGGAGATCCTCTCAAAAGTTTTGGGGCTATTCTGTTTGGTGCATTTACTGTTTCTATTAAAAGCTCATCACTTGCTGCACTGCAACCTGATTCCCCACAGTCAGCAGACACTCGGACTCTGTATTTTTTCTTTGGTTTCAACTCCTTCAGCTGATGGTGACTTTGTGTATCATTTGTCTTCACTTCCTTCCATAATCCACACTCCATTTTGGACCCAGCATCTGTCTCTTCTTTGTATTCAATTTTGTTCTGAAATATTTTAACACCATCTCCAATCTGTTTTGGAATGTCCCAAGTCAGAGTGGTAATTGGTGAACAATATTCGAAGGCCAGTTGACCAAGTGAACTTATAGGACGAGTGATGTACCGACAGCTGTCACTGGCCTTGCTGACACCTACCTTAGACACAGCTCTGTATTGGAAATGATACTTCTTGTGTGGCTGCAACCCAGATATTGTGAAGCACTGGGATTTATCAGGTGTAACTACAGATGTCCATCCCTCCTGCTGGGGGCCTTGGTACTCTACCTTGTAACCCACAATCTCACCGGCACCATATCTGGGTGGATGTAACTGCAATGTCACACTGTCATGTGATGTTTGACAAACTATTGGTCTCTTCGGCTGAGATGGGGGTTCAAAGCATGGGTTCTCCAGAGACCCTCCCCGATACAGGTAAATAGATGCTCCTGTTTGGCTATCATCCTTCACAGACGCAAGAAGAAATTTTGTTTTCCCATCTGCTTTGTTGGCTGCGACAAAGTCCAGGAATAATTGAGAATTTTCTTCCATTTTTCGGGAAACAGACCGATGGCAAAACCACTGCTTGCTGTGTTGTGTCGCACAGGCTCCAGTAGCAGGAGTTGGTGACTGCATTTTCTGAGCTGAGAGAGATTGGAGGTAGTTCTTTGCCTCTGACAGATAGAGCTCATCCTGATGCAGTGATGTAAATGTGAAGCAGACCACATAGTCTATTGTTGGATCCATCAGTTCATCATCCAACTCTCTCTTTGATTTCACCAAAGGTATATCTTCAAACATCCTGAGGTAATGTCCCACGGCCTTCAACTCCTGTTCCTTGTCATCCAACCATGTGGCCAGTGACTGCTGACTGAATGGTGACAGTTCCCTGTTCTTCAGTATATCTGCCAGTGAACCTTGCTTCTCTTTACCTCTCCGGATAGATGGCAAAACTCTTGCTAAAGTCCCCTGGAAAACCCGTTTGTATTCCAAGCACATCTCTCGGAATTGTTTTGTCCCATCTCCAATCTCGGGAAACTGAATGGAGACTCTGTCTTTCAGCATATCATTGCATCTCATCACTGCCTCACTGAGCTGTTCCAGGACACGCTGGCAGTGACTGATCAAACTCACACTTATCTCCCTCACCACCTGAGCAGCTTTTGAGTTTAGTTTACTGAGAGGATAAAGTGTGACTCTCACAGGCACTGAGTTCTCCCCATCTGATCCCAGTAAGCTTGGGAGGGTTGTATAGGTATTGATGGCATCTTGGAATGTGGTGGGATTATTCTTCAGTGAGAAATCCCCATAAAAGGTGCAGCTAAATTTCTCAGCATTAGACTTCTGTTCTTCCGTCATTTTCAGTGAGTCTTCCCCCTGAACTGCAAACTCAGGGAGTTGTTCAATCATTGCTTCCATATTACGCTGGACATCCTGCAGTTTCTCTACTGGAGAGACCATCTGATCAAACACAAAGAAAGCCTGGGCCCCATACAGCACTGCTGTAACCACATGGGTTGCCGACCCCTCGTCAAACACACTCGGGTCGCTGATGTTCAGCTTTCTCAAGTGACTCATTGTCAGTTTTACAAATCTGGTCGTTGTTTTGTACTGAAGGGTAACTCGTGCCTGTCGTTTTGATCCCTTTGTGTCAGTGAGATATTTTGCTGATCCTTTCACCTCCACTGCACCAATCAGCAGACTTGCTTTCAGTGATTCCGACACATTGAGTGCGGCAGCTTTCTTCTCCATGGAGTCCAACGTGATGATGTGAAACTCAGTGCTGGGCTGATCCCGACTACTGAGGTTGTTCTGGAGTGTCTGTGAATCCCACAAGGTGACGCCTGTGGAATAAAGCAACAGGAAACAGTCAAATTAAGTTCAATTGTGTAAATGAAGTAAATGATGAATGACTTCCTGCAAAGGCTGTATTTTTGGCCATACAACATAGGAGAAGAATTAGGCCATTCATCAACTCTGTTCCTCCATTTGATCATGGCTGATTTGTTATCCATACCAACCCCATGCATTCTTTCCATAATCTTTCACACCATTACTAATCAAGATCCTATCAATCTCTGCTTCAAATATACCCAGCATGGCCTCCACAGTTATTTGTGGCAATGAATTCCACAGATTTAGCAACCTCTGGCTTAAAAAAATCCTCCTCATCATTGTTCAAAAGGAAATCCTTGTATTTTGATTTTTGGCCTCTGGTCCCCGTCTCTCCCACTATTAGAAATATCCTCACCATGTTCATTGTATTTCAAAATTAAGTACTTGACATGTTGCTGTGAGATCATCCCTCATCCATGTAACCTCCAGCAATACAGGCACATAGACATCAAATGCTCCTCAGACGTTAACCCTTTCACTCAGAATCAGTCTTAATAACCGTTTCTGGACCTTTTCCAGCACAGGTACATCCTTTCTTAGATAAGAGGTCAAAACTGCTCACAATACTCCAAGGGGCAAGAGTTCAGATGTAACACGAGGGGGAATTTCTTTACTCAGAGAGTGGTAGCTGTGTGGAACGAGCTTCCAGTAGAAGTGGTAGAAGCAGCTTCGATATTGTCATTCAAAAAAAAATTGGATAGATATACGGACAGGAAAGGAATGGAAGGTTATGGGCTAAGTGCAGGTTGGTGGGACTAGGTGAGAGTAAGTGTTCAGCATGAACTAGAAGGGCCGAGGTGGCCTGTTTCCATGCTGTAATTGTTATATGGTTATACAGATTGACTAATGTCTTCTAAGCCTCAGTACTACATCCTTGTTTTTATATTCTAGTTTCCTTGAAATGAATGTTTATTTTGCATTTGCCTTCCTTACTACCGACTTAACCAAAAAATTAACCTTCAGGGAATCCTGCACTAAGATTCCCAAATCCCTTTGCACCTCTGATTTCTGAATTTGTTCCACATTTAGAAACTAGTCTATGCCTCTATTCCTTCCAGGGAAATGCATGAACATACACTTCCTTGCTTTGTATTCCATACACCACTTCTTTGTTCATTTTCTTCATCTGTCCACTTCCTCCTACTTTCTGAACTCCACCACTCTGCAAACGTGACCACAAAGTAATCAATTCCACCATCCAGATCATTGACATACAGAATAATATGAAAAGACATGGTCCAACACTGGCCCCTGAGAGCACCACTAGTCACTGGAAATCCCTTTATTCCCACTCTTTTCCTCATCCCCTTCCATTAGGGAAACCATGCTGTCTTTGACTATTTTATCAGGTGCCTTCAAGTGCCTCGAAACCTCATCCTTATAATTGGACTCCAACATCTTGCCACCACGGTAGTCAATAGTCAGTCTAACTGTCTTTTCTGTCTTTTGCTTCCCTCCCTTCTTAAAGATTAGAGTGTCATTTGCAGTTTTTCAGACTTCTCAATGCACTCCATAATCTAGTGAATCCAGGTGACTTATCTACCTTCAGACCTTTCACCTTCCTGAGCACCTATTCCTTACAGTAGTGACTGCAGACATTACTTCCTACAAAGCGAAACCCAATAGTATGAATGGCAGTGATGCTTCACTACCAGATGAACTCAACGCCTTCTATGCATGCTTTGAAAGGGAGAACACATCTACAGCTGTGAAGATCCCTGCTGCACCTGTGATCTCCGTCTCAGAGGCCAATGTTTGACTGTCTTTAAAGAGAGTGAACCCTCGCAAGGCAGCAGGTCCCGATGGAGTGCCTGGAATGGCTTTGAAAACCTGTGCCAGCCAACTAGTGGGAGTATTCAAGAACACTTTCAACCTCTCACTGCTACAGACAGAAGTTCCCACTTGCTTTAAAAAGGCAACAATTATACTAGTGCCAAAGAAGAAAAATGTGGGCTGCCTTAACGACTATTGTCTTGTAGCACTCACATCGACAATGATGAAGTGCTTTGAGGTTGGTTATGACTAAACTGAACTCCTGCCTCAGCAAGGACCTGGACCCGTTACAATAGGTTAATGGCAGACACAATCTCCATGGCTCTTCACATGGCTTTAGACCACCTGTACAACACTAACACCAACCTCAGGATGCTGCTCATCGACTGCAGCTCTGCATTTAATACCATCATTCCCACAATCCTAACTGAGAAGTTGCAGAACCTGGGCCTCTGTACCTCCCTCTGTAATGGGATCCTCGACTTCCTAACCAGAAGAGCACAGTCTGTGCGGATAACATATCCTCTTCGCTGATGATCAACACTGGCGCACCTCAGAGGTGTGCACTTAGCCAACTGCTCTATTCTCTATATACACATGATTGTGTGGCTAGGCATAGCTCAAATACCATCTACAAATTTGCTGATGATAAAACCATTGTTGGTAGAATCTCAGATAATGACAGGGGGTGGGGGGAGCGGCAGGGGTGCGTACAGGAGTGAGATACGCCAACTAGCGGAATGGTGCTGCAACAACAACCTGGCACTCAATGTCAGTAAGATGAAAGAGCTGATTGTGGACTTCAGGAAGGGTAAGACGAAGGAACACATACCAATCCTCATAGAGGGATCAGAAGTAGAGAGAGTGAGCAGCTTTAAATTCCTGGGTGTCAAGAACTCTGAGGATCTAACCTGGTCCCAGCACATTGATGCAGTCATAAAGAAGGCAGGAGACTGGCTATGCTTTATTAGGAGTTTGAAACAGTTTGGCATGTCAACAAATACACTCAAAAACCTGTATAGTTGCACCGTGGAGAGTATTCTGACAGGCTGCATCACTGTCTGGTATGGAGAGGCTTCTGCACAGGACCGAAAGAAGCTGCAGGAGGTTGTAAATCTAGTCAGCTCCATCTTGGGTACCAGCCTACAAAGTATCCAGGACATCTTTAGGAAGTGGTGTCTCAGAAAGGCAGCATTCATTATTAAAGGCCTGCAGCACCCAGGGCATGCCTTTTTCTTGCTGTTACCATCAGGGAGGAGATACAGAAGCCTGAAGGCACACACTCAGCGATTCAGGAACAGCCTCTTCCCCTCTGCCATCTGATTCCTAAATGGATTTTGAAGCTTTGGACACTACCTCACTTTTTAATAGATAGCTTTTTTGTTTTTGCACATTTTAATAATCTATTCATTACACATAATTGATTTACTTGTCTATTTATAATGTTTTAATGTATTCATTATTATTATTATCTATGCTAGATTATGTATTGCATTGAACTGCTGCTGCTGCTAAGTTAACAAATTTCACATGTCGGTGATAATAAACCTGATTCTGATTCTGCCACGTGACACACTCAAACTTCTAGCAGACTGCTGGTGTCTTCCACAATGAAGAAGTGACCAAAATACTCATTGAGGTTCTCCACCGTTAGTTTGTCCCCCATTACTCCCTCACCAGCGTTGTTTTCCTGTGGTGCCATACCTACTCTTGCCTCTATTTTCTGTTGATATAACTGTAAAAACAAACTTCTGGTATCGTCTTTTCAGCTATTGACTAGCTTACCTTCATATATTCTCTCCTTATTGTATTTTTTGGTGACTTCTCTTGGTTTTTAAAAGCTTCCCACTATATATTATATTGTTTCTTTGGTTCTGTCTTTGAATTCCCTTCTCAGCCTTGCTTCTTTTTTGGGGATGAGGCAACCCTGTGCCTTCCAAATTACTTCTAGAAGCTCCAGCCATTGTCGCTCTGATGTCGTTCTTGCTCACGTCCCCTTCCAAGCAACTTTGACTAGTTCCTCTCCTATACCACTCTGGTTCCTTTTACTCCACTCCAATATTGATATTTTTGATATTAGCTTCTCCCTCACAAACTGAGGGTGCATTCTGTCGTATTATGGTCACCACCTCCAAAGTATTCCTTTACATTAAGTACCCTAATCATATCTGTTTCATGATACTACATCTATTCCAGAATTACTTTTTCACTTCTGGGCTTGGAAGCTGTCTCATATGCATTTTGAAAATGTTCTTTCTCTTGGTCCAGCACCAACCTGATTTTCCCCATCTCTCTGCATATTGAAAATCACATTGCCATCATAATGGCCTTTTTACAGGTCTTCTCCAACTCCCATGGTCATTTGTACCCCACTCCCTGGCTACAGTTCAGAGGCTAGTATATAACACCCATCAGGGTCTTTTTATGCTCACAGTTTCATTACTCTACTCGCCAGGGTTTCTACATCTTCTGATCTTACATCACTTCTTTCTCAGGATTTAATTTGTTTTTCTGACAAACAGAGACACCATCACCTCTGCCCACCTACAGTGCCAATAAAAAGTATTCACAACCCCCGCCCGCCCCCGGATGTTTTCATGTTATATTGTTTTACAACATTGAATCGGAGCGGATTTAATTTTGCTTTTCTGACACTGATCAACAGAAAGAGACTCTTTCATGTCAAAGTGAAAATGGATTTCTACAAAGTGATTTAAATTCATTACAGATATAAAACACAAAATAACTGATTGTACAAGTATTCACTCCCTTCAAGTCAGTATTTAGTAAATGTACTTTTGCAGCAACTGCAGCCTTGAGTCTGTTTGGCTGGGTCTCTATCAGCTTTGCACATCTGGACACTGCAATTTTTCCCCATTCTTCTTTATCAAACTGCTCAAGCTCTGTGAGACTGCTCTGGAGACTGTGTGTGAACAGCCCTTTGCTTGTCTAGCCACAAATTCTCAATTGCATTGAGGTCTGGACTCTGACTTGGCCACTCCAGGACATTAATTTTGTTGGTTTGAAGCCATTCCTGTATAGATTTGGCTTTATGCTTGGGTTCATTGTCTTGCTGAAAAGTAAATCTCTCCCAAGTTCTCTTGCAGACTGCATCGGGTTTTCTTCCAGATGTCCCTATATTTTGCTGAATTAATTTCGCCCTCCACCTTCACAAGCCTTCCAGTGCCTGCTGCAATGAAACATCCCCACAGCACGATGCAGCCACCACCATGCTTCATGGTAGGGATGGTGTATTTCTGATTATGTGCAGTGTTTGCCTTACGCCAAACATAGCTTTCAGTCTGATGACCAAGCTGCTCAACTTTGCTTTCATCAGACCATAGAATCTTCTTCCAGCTGACTTCAGTCTCCCACATGCCTTCTGGCAAAGTCTAGCCAAGATTCAATGTGAGTTTTTTTTCCAACAATGGCTTTCTCTCTGCCAATCTCCCATAAAGCCACGACTGGTGAAGCACTGAGGCCTCTCCTATCTCAGCCACTACTGAAGCTTGTGGTTCCTGCAGAGCTGTCATAGGTCTCTTAGTGGCCTCTGTCTCTCATCTTCTTCTTTTATAGTTACTCAGATGTTGAGGATGGCCTGCCGCAGGCAGATATTTTAAGGCTGTACTAGTTTCTTTCTATTTTTTGATGATTGACTTAACTGTACACCAAGGGATATTCAGTGACTTAGAAATTTTCTTGAAACCATCTGCTGACTTGTGTTTTTCAATAACCTTTTTGCAGAGTTGCTTGGAGTGTTCTGTTTTCTTCATAGTGTAGTTTTTGCCAGGATACTGACTAACCAGCAGTTGGACCTTTCAGGTACAGGTATACTTCTACTACAATCATCTGAAACACCTTGACTGCATGCAGGTTTATAGATAGCTAGGACACCTCAACTAGATATGTGACTTCTAAAACCAATTGGCTGTGCCAGTGATGATTTGGTTTGTCATGTTAAAGGCAGTGAATACCTATGCAATCAATTATTTTGGGTTTATATTCATAATTAATTTAGAATCACTTTCTGGAGATCTATTTTCACTTTGACATGAAAGAGTCTTTTTCTTTTGACCAGTGTCAAAAAAGCAAAATTAAATCTATTCTGATTCAATGTTGTAAAACAATAAAACATGAAAACTTCCAAGGTGGGTGAATACCTTTCATAGACACTGTATCTGTCCTTTCAGTATGACATTATTCTCGGATGTTAAGTTTCCAGCTATGATCTTCTTCCAGCATCGACTCAGTGATATCCACAACATAATAACAGCCAATTTCTAACTCCACTACAAGATCATCCACATTATTACATATACTGAGCTGGGTTCATTCAAATATAAAATGTGCAGTCCTGTATTCACCACCCTGTTCAATGTTTTCAATGTTAATTTCTCATTCCTTAATAAAATTGTCTTTGTTTTTAATTCTGGAGACTTCTGTAACATATTTAGTTTACAGGCCTTTCCACAGCCCTAGTTATGTGATTTGCTAGGACCTGCTATAATTATGTGGAGTCCAGCCCGTCAGAACATCTCCTTGTTTCCCCAATATGGGGACTATTTACCACAAATTAAAACCCATTTCTCCCTTATCAATCTTTGAGCTATGCATTAGTTCTCTGATATATTTACCCTGTATCAAATTGAATGTGGCTCAGGCAACAATCTTTAGATCATTATCTTTTTGGTTCTGCCTTTTAGTTTAGTCACTAGTTGCTTCAATTCCCACAACAAAACATTTTCCTTTGTTTCCACAAGGACCACAACAACAGGCCCTTTCCTCTTCCATTTCAAAATCCTCTGCAGGTAAGTTGAGATGTTCTGAAGCAGGGCACCAGGCAGACAACACAACCTTTGAGACTCACAATCATTTTGACGTAGAATTATGTCTATTCAGCAACTGAACCGATTAATTTACTGGTTTAGAACAGTTACTTTACCTGCCAGAACATTCCTAATTACTCTTCAGCCAACTGAGACCACAGCTGCTCACCAGCCTGATCCCAAACAAGATCCCTGTTACAAACCTCTGTGGTGTAAATGTCACTTATCATCTTGTTACAAATAGAATCCAAATTGTGGAAATATTGGTGAACATTCACACTTCTGACCTCATGATGAAAGGAAGGTCATTCAAGCAGCAGTTGATAGGTCATGGGAATCTGGCCTGGAGGTTGTATCGGTGTTTGAACTTGAACTGCATGGAGCACAGGAGACAGACCCTTCCAGTGTCATATGCATCTAACAGCCACATTTCCTCATTATTTCTCACCCTATTGGAAATCTTCCCCTTCTGTGTTCCACCTTTTCCCCACCTTCTCTGCACGGAATTATTGTCTTTCTTTAATTTTTGACAAATTATCTCTGGTCTGACACATTCACTGCTTCAAATTCCCCAGGAGTTGCCTGTCCTGTCTGGACTAACACCTCACCTGTGGCCAGCGAATAGTTAACAATCTCCATCTGGAGCCCAGCAATCTCCTCCCTGCTTCCCCATGGGATACCTGACAGGACTCTGGACATTTAGGCACACTAATAAAATAGAATGGAATTTCACCATCTCAGTATCTATATATTGGAAATATGTGCTTCTCCTTGGCGAATTCAGATGAGGATTAAAATTAAGACCATGTGCTCTGGCTCCATGGACAGACCCTATCATCCAAGTTTCCTCCTTTGGGAACACATTTGCCCTGAATTCTGATATTTCCCTTTGGAATGACTCCCACTTGTCTGATGGAGATTTTGCTGCAGGTAGCTGCTCCCAATTGACTTTGTCAGGTGTTACCTTATGACATTGAAATCAGCCTTATCACATTTCAGGAAACTTATTCCCAGAACAACTGTGGCCTTTTGCATAACTACTTTGAAACTTGCAGTGTGCTTATCACCACCTTGTGGTTTGTAAACTGAATCTACCACACTGTATTGACCATGTCTGTTTCATATGATGATCTTCCAATACCTGGGATCAGAGTGTCTGACCGGCAGTCGTACAGCATTCCTAGCTGGAAAGGATGGCCCAGAGTAGCCATTTGCATGACGTCACACATCTTTGCACTGAGAGCTGGAAACTCAGTAGTCACCTGTGACCTGAAACGGAAGATGTTACAAAATATAAAAAGCTGAATTCAGTCGCCACACATAAGGCACTGTATTGAATATGCTCATGTTTAGAGATGAAAAATGAAGCCAATCTCAAGACCTCATACACAAAAACTCTGATAATCCTGTGTTCAAAATACCAGTTGGGAGACTTCTGACTCACTCATTACTTCACCAAATCTTTGCTATCTGCAACGTGTCTAATTGTGAGGCTGTCCTAATTTTACTGTGGTTGCACACAGGGTATGTGGGCAGAGGACAGGTCTGGAGTGTGGACCAATAATGAGGACAGAGTGTGCATTAGGAACCCAGCCCGGAGTGTGGACCGGTGGTCCTGTGTGTGGACAGAGCTGGGATCTGGAGCTGGAGCCAGGATGTCGAATGTGGGCTGTGCGTGTGTACAGAGCCAGGGTCTGGAGAGCGGACCTGAAACATAACGGCTGAAACTCACGAGGTGCTGCTTCCCAAATTCCCTAAAACTCATTGTTCATGCATAATACATGAATTCACTGAACTTAAAGCATTGTTATGTTTCATATTCTATGGAAAATAGTGAAATGGAAGTGATGAGGTACAATAGGAGTAGCATCTAGTGGTAGGCAAAACCAGCTGTCCTGGCACCCCACCCCAGCATGCTTGTACTAGATGATAAATTCTACAAGTGTGTTAACTGCTGAAAATTGGGAATAAAATGCTGATTTATTTCATCACAAATTTAGGGAAATTGTGGCTGACAATCCCTGAGAACCACTATTATTCAGATCTGTTCGATTCAGGGGTTTTCAGAATTAGGGTCCCTGCATTGGATAGTGTTATACATATCTATAAAGATTCACCACGGAAAGTGTCTTGAAGACTTGGAAACTAGGAACCGTAAAGTGCATGTCTTGTGGATAGTGACATTACTGTACAAGAGGTGTTGAATACCTTACAAGGTACAAATTTAACTGTTTCATTTACTAAAATGAAAATATATTGAAGTAGCATTTTTGAGTTAATCTACAAAACATTGTGCATCATGTCCAGAAATGAAAGAGTTGATTTATGAGGAACGTCTGGCAGCTCTTGGGCTGTATTCCTTGGAGTTCAGAAGAATGAGGGGGAATCTCATTATGTTCTGTCGGAGAAGATTTATCCTGTGCCTAATACATTGATGAAATACCAGGGCCTCCACTTCACTAGGAGCTGAAGGAGATTTGGTCCATCACCAAAGACTTGCAAATTTCTACAGATGGAGAGCATTCTGCCTGGGTCCATCACCGTTTGGTATGGAGGCCCCAGTGCTCAGGATCGTGAGAGGCCATCACTGACAGAACATTCCACACCATCAAACACATGCTGCAAACCTGAAATGTTGGTTCGTCTTTCCTCTCTGTAGATACTCTGACCTGCTGAGTTCCTCCAATATTCTGTGTGTATTACTTGTCTTAAAAGATGGTGTCTCAAGGCAGTGACGTCCAACATTAAGGACCCTCAACAACTGTTAATACCCTCTTCTCATTGCTACTAGTGGAGAGGAAGTACCGAGTCTGATGAACCACATTCAATGTTTCAGGAACAACTTCTTCCTCTCTTCCTTCAGATTTCTGAACAATCCATCAATCCATGGACAATCTCATTATTCCTTTTTGCATTAATTAGTTATAATTTATTATTTTTAAATGTTTTGCACTGATGCTGAACGACAATGAATTCATGACCTATGTCAGTGATAGTAAAGCTGTTTGATTCATTTTGTGTGTTGCTTCAGATTCCAGCATCTGCAGTCTCTTGTCCATCCTGTAGAGGGCGACTGAATACTCAGCGAAAAACAGCGAAGACAGGGAGGCTAAATTCGTCCTGGTAACAAGTGATGAGTAAAGCAGTACATCATGATTGGCTGTTTGGAGAGTGCTTGTTTCCTCCGTCTCTAGATTCCATTGGATATAAACAATATTCAGCTGCTTCTTGAATATATTGAATGATTTGACTTCAATTACTTTAATGCAGTAATGTTCACCTTGACCTCAGAGAAGAAATTTCTCTTAATCAATGTAAAATGATTATAAAAATGATTACAATAGTGAAGAGTATAAAAAAATATTAAGAATATTCCAGAGGGATATCAGGAAGGTAAAGAGAAGGTATGAAATGGATCTGGTTAGAAAGGTTGAGTAAAGTCCCAAGAAGTGACATAGGTAGGAAAGGGGAAGAGGTCCTGAAACGAGAGTATAGGGAGTTAGGAAGGCAGTTAAGAAGAAGGACCGCAAAGGTAGTAATCTCGGGATTACTGCCTGTGCCACGCGACAGTGAGAGTAGGAATGGAATTAGGTGGAGGATGAATGCATGGCTGAGAGATTGGAGCAGGGGGCAGGGATTCAAGTTTCTGGATCATTGGGACCTCTTCTGGGGCAGGCGTGACCTGTTCAAGAAGGACGGGTTACACTTGAATCCTGGGGGGACCAATATCCTAGCGGGGAGGTTTACTAGGGCTACAGGGCAGACTTTAAACTAGTAAGATGGGGGGGGGGGTGGAAATCAATTTGAGGAAACTATGGGAGAGGAGGTTAGTTCACCAGTAGAGCAAGTAAGTGGACAGTGTGTGAGGGAGGAAAGGCAGGTGATGGAGAAGGGATGCGCTCAGCCTGAAGATGTAGGGGAGAAGAAAGAAAAGGATAATAAATTTGAATGCATTGCTAGGGATGAAAAGAGAGGAGGAGGTGGAGAGTATCTTAAATGTATCTATTTTAATGCTAGGAGCATTGTAAGAAAGGTGGATGAGCTTAAAGCGTGGATTGATACCTGGAATTATGATGTTGTAGCTATTAGTGAAACATGGTTGCAGGAAGGGTGTGATTGGCAACTAAATATTCCTGGATTTAGTTGCTTCAGGTGTGATAGAGTAGGAGGGGCCAGAGGAGGAGGTGTTGCATTGCTTGTCCGAGAAAATCTTATGGCGGTGCTTTGGAAGGATAGATTAGAGAGCTCCTCTAGGGAGGCTATTTGGGTGGAATTGAGGAATGGGAAAGGTGTAGTAACACTGATAGGAGTGTATTATAGGCCACCTAATGGGGAGCGCGAGTTGGAAGAGCAAATGTGTAAGGAGATAGCAGATATTTGTAGTAAACACAAGGTGGTGATTGTGGGAGATTTTAATTTTCCACACATAGATTGGGAAGCTCATTCTGTAAAAGGGCTGGATGGTTTAGAGTTTGTGAAATGTGTGCAGGATAGTTTTTTGCAACAATACATAGAAGTACCGACTAGAGATGGGGCAGTGTTGGATCTCCTGTTAGGGAATGCAATAGGTCAGCTGACAGATGTATGTGTTGGGGAGCACTTCGGGTCCAGTGATCACAATAGCATTAGCTTCAATATAATTATGGAGAAGGACAGGACTGGACCTAGAGTTGAGATTTTTGATTGGAGAAAGGCTAACTTTGAGGAGATGCGCAGGGATTTAGAGAGAGTGGATTGGGTCAAGTTGTTTTATGGGAAGGATGTAATAGAGAAATGGAGGTCATTTAAGGGTGAAATTATGAGGGTACAGAATCTTTATGTTCCTGTTCGGTTGAAAGGAAAGGTTAAAGGTTTGAAAGCACCATGGTTTTCAAGGGATATTAGAAACTTGGTTTGAAAAAAGAGGGATGTCTACAATAGATATAGGCAGCATGGAGTAAAGGAATTGCTCAAGGAATATAAAGAATGTAAAAGGAAACTTAAGAAAGAGATTAGAAAAGCTAAAAGAAGTTACGAGTTTGGTTTGGCAAATAAGGTGGAAGTAAATCCGAAAGGTTTCTACAGTTATATTAAAAGCAAGAGGATAGTGAGGGATAAAATTAGTCCCTTAGAGAATCAGGGTGGTCAGCTATGTGTGGAGCCAAGGGAGATGGGAGAGATTTTGAACGATTTCTTCTCTTCGGTATTCACTAAGGAGAAGGATATTGAATGGTGTAAGGTGTGGGAAACAAGTAAGGAAATTATGGAACCTATGACAATTAAAGAGGTGGAAGTACTGGCGCTTTTAAGAAATTTAAAAGTGGATCAATCTCCGGGTCCTGACCGGATATTCCCCAGGACCTTGAGGGAAGTTTGTGTAGAGATAGCAGGAGCTCTGACGGAGATCTTTCAGATGTCATTAGAAACGGGGATTGTGCCGGAGGATTGGCGTATTGCTCATGTGGTTCCATTGTTTAAAAAGGGTTCTCGAAGTAAGCCTGGCAATTATAGACCTGTCAGTTTGACATCAGTGGTGGGTAAATTAATGGAAAGTATTCTTAGAGATAGTATTTATAATTATCTGGATAGACAGGATCTGATTAGGAGTAGCCAGCATGGATTTGTGCGTGGAAGGTCATGTTTGACAAACCTTATTGAATTTTTTGAAGTAGTTACGAGGAATGTTGATGAGGGTAAGGCAGTGGATGTAGTCTATATGGACTTCAGCAAGGCCTTTGACAAAGTTCCACATGGAAGGTTAGTTAAGAAGGTTCAGTCGTTAGGTATTAATGCTGGAGTAATAAAATGGATTCAACAGTGGCTAGATGGGAGATGCCAGAGAGTAGTGGTGGATAATTGTTTATCAGGATGGAGGCCGGTGACTAGCGGGGTGCCTCAGGGATCTGTTTTAGGCCCAATGTTGTTTGTAATATACATAAATGATCTGGATGATGGGGTGGTAAATTGGATTAGTGAGTATGCTGATGATACTAAGGTAGGAGGTGTTGTGGATAATGAGGTGGGTTTTCAAAGCTTGCAGGGAGATTTATGCCGGTTAGAAGAATGGGCTGAACGTTGGCAGATGGAGTTTAATGCTGAGAAGTGTGAGGTTCTACATTTTGGCAGGAATAATCCAAATAGAACATACAGGGTAAATGGTAGGGCATTGAAGAATGCAGTGGAACAGAGAGATCTAGGAATAACAGTGCATAGTTCCCTGAAGGTGGAGTCTCATGTAGATAGGGTGGTGAAGAAGGCTTTTGGAATGCTGGCCTTTATAAATCAGAGCATTGAGTACAGAAGTTGGGATGTAATGTTAAAATTGTACAAGGCATTGGTAAGGCCAAATTTGGAATATTGTGTACAGTTCTGGTCACCGAATTATAGGAAAGATATCAATAAATTAGAGAGAGTGCAGAGACGATTTACTAGGATGTTACCTGGGTTTCAGCACTTAAGTTACAGAGAAAGGTTGAACAAGTTAGGTCTCTATTCATTGGAGCGTAGAAGGTTGAAGGGGGATTTGATCGAGGTATTTAAAATGTTGAGAGGGATAGATAGAGTTGACCTGAATAGGCTGTTTCCATTGAGAGTAGGGGAGATTCAAACGAGAGGACATGATTTGAGAGTTAGGGGGCAAAAGTTTAAGGGAAACACGAGGGGGTATTTCTTTACTCAGAGAGTGATAGCTGTGTGGAATGAGCTTCCTGTAGAAGTAGTAGAGGCCAGTTCAGTTGTGTCATTTAAGGTAAAATTGGATAGGTATATGGACAGGAAAGGAGTAGAGGGTTATGGGCTGAGTGCAGGTAGGTGGGACTAGGTGAGATTAAGAGTTCGGCACGGACTAGGAGGGCCGGAATGGCCTGTTTCCGTGCTGTGATTGTTATATGGTTATATAAGTGGTGAAGAAAGCTTTTGGTATGCTGGCCTTTATAAATCAGAGCATTGAGTATAGGAGTTGGGATGTAATGTTAAAATTGTATAAGGCATTGGTGAGGCCAAATTTGGAGTATTGTGTACAGTTCTGGTCACCAAATTAGTGAGAGTACAGAGGAGATTTACTAGAATGTCATCTGGGTTTCAGCACCTAAGTTACAGAGAAAGGTTGAACAAGTTAGGTCTTTATTCTTTGGAGAATAGAAGGTTGAGGGGTGACTTGATAGAGATATTTAAAATTATGAGGGGGATAGATAGAGTTGACGTTGATAGGCTTTTTTCCATTGAGAGTAGGGGAGATTCAAATAAGAGGACATGAGTTGAGAGTTAAGGGGGCAAAAGTTTAGGGGTAACACGAGGGGGAACTTCTTTACTCAGAGAGTGGTAGCTGTGTGTAACGAGCTTCCAGTAGAAGTGGTAGAGGCAGGTTCGATTTTGTCATTTAAAAAAAAATTGGATAGGTATATGGACAGGAAAGGAATGGAGGGTTATGAGCTGAGTGCAGGTAGGTGGGACCAGGTGAGAGTAAGCATTCAGCATGGACTAGAAGGGCTGAGATGGCCTGTATCCCTGCTGTAATTGTTATATGGTTAAGTTCGATAGCCATAAGAAGAATCTGTCGAAAAGCGGCGTCCATCATCAGAGATCCTCACCACCCAGGCCATGCGCTTTCCTCACTGTTGCCATCAGGCAGAAGGGACAGGTGTCTCAGAACTCACACCACCAGGTTCAACAACAGTTACTACCCCTCAACCATCGGGATCTTGAACAAAAGGGGATCACTACACTTATTTCAAGACTCTTTTAACTTGTTACTTCATGCTCATTATTTATAATGGTGGCTAGGGAGGGAGCCGCAGGTGGGAGTTTTAATAACTATATCTCCTCATTGTTTGCCAAGGAAAACGTCATGCTTTCGAAGAGATAAGGGAAACAATGGAGATGTATTGGAAGGAATTCATATTACAGCGTCCACGGGGAAAACAAATAAGACACATTTTAAAAACAAGAAATTGTGGCGACCCACTTTCTGCGCAGGCGAACCGGCTCACAAATAGTCAGCGCGCGGGAAGAGACTTTAGTAATACATCTCTGACGTCATTTCCGCCCGGAGAGGGCGGGAACTAGGGATTAAAAACCAGCGCCGCGAGGTTTGAATAAACTAGTCTCGAAATGACTTACCGGCTGCGTGTCGTTGTGTCTAGCTCTGTATGCAGTACATCGCTACAAAATGTCCATTTTAGATATGATTAGCTTCTATTGGCATCCTGGTCGGCACAGACACCAGGTCCGAATGGCTTGTTCCTGTGCTGATCTAACGTTATTGACCGCAATAAAATAGCGCAAAGCAGATTGTTATTGAGCGTTTAGTCGTTTCGTGAACAAGGGGTGGTTTGGTTTTTTCAACTGACACACAAGTGGAAATATCAACTTTAACCAACGATTGGTGTGTCACAGGTCACAGAAACGCCCACTTATACAGCGCGCGCGCGCACACACACACTTCCCTCTCTTAGTTTGTCCATCGAAATCCGATGACAACGTCCACTCCTTTAACGGTGAGATCTTTGATGACTATACAGTCCTATCCTGGACCCACAAGCTCTATTGCAGATGGGACAGGTATTTGTGGTAGTGATGGCAACCATGACTGCATTTCTCCTGGTTCTCTTCTGCTGTCTCCTGGTTGTTCTTTCTGTCTCCAGAATACAAACCCCGACCTACACAGTTGTCGCCAAGTGTTACGGTCAGCAGCAACATCCTCCAGGTCCTCGGGTCTGATCTTGCACTTTCTTAAAGCATTCTTCATCTGATCCTTATAGCGCTTCTTCGGCCCTCCAGCTGAGCGTCGGCCATGATGTAGCTGGCCGTATAACACTCTGCGGGGTAGCCGACATGGGGGCATCCTTATCACTTGCCCCAGCCACTGCAGCTGACGCTGGGTGATCGTGGCCTCAATTCCTCTGCAGTTGATCTTTACAAGTATTTCAGTGTGAGGCACCCGTTCACGCCATGTAATTCCCAGGATGCGCTGGAGGCAGTTTATGTGGAAGCGCTCCAGGGAATTGATGGGACGGCTGTAGGGTTACCCAAGCTTCACAGCTATAAAGGAGGGCGGTGACATAGACCGATAGGTATACGGCGACTTTTGTGGAGGGACGAAGGCTCCTGTTCTGAAAGACTCCACGCCGAAGTCTCCCAAAGGCAGCTGATCCCTGTTTACACACACAACAATACTTCCCTAACTAACACCCCGTTTCACTCACCTGTAGAGAGACTGTCCATCTGCAGCTGACCAGGGGTTGCAGCGATGGTTCGAGTGGTCTCGCCGGGAGACGCCAGCTGCACTGCCTGTACGTGGGTCAGACTCTGATCAGAATCCCC
The DNA here is from genome assembly GCF_048418815.1 of Hemitrygon akajei. NCBI lineage: Eukaryota > Metazoa > Chordata > Chondrichthyes > Myliobatiformes > Dasyatidae > Hemitrygon > Hemitrygon akajei. Next base: position 151,082,395 of record NC_133125.1, read on the forward strand.
GAGCTGGGAGATCTGTTGTGCCGAGGTGTTTTCAAACCGATCCTAGAGTTGTTATTAATGTAAGTAGCGATATATAGAGGGAAAAGAACCCTGAACCGTTCAAGTATGACTTGGGACCCGCCTCCGCATACCAGGGCGGAGACGGGCAGATATACTGATTTGCTTTTCAGTTTTGTTTTCCAGTGCAAAGACTTTCCGGGAAACACTGAATGCGTCTTGTGCAGTATCAAACCACAAATGCGACTAAGATGTTTGGTTTCAACAGCGGAAGCTTCAGCTGACGTGCTGCAGAGTTGCAGGACCGCACTCTCTCTCCGATTTGTCAGTCGAGTAAAAGAGAGTGGGGGGGGGGGAGGGGGAGCGTTACCGAAGTTGGAGAAACCGATGTTCAGGCCATCAGGTGTCCACTCAGTACAATTCAGCATTCTGTTCCCACACCGACATCATCTGTCTGTGGCCCCCGCTACTGCCACTTCATATTGTGTTATGGTCGTGTCCATAGTCCGCATTCCGGTTCTTGATCCGGTCCCCGGACTCCGGGTCCTTTGACCGCCCCTCGTTTCGCCTTGAACTCAAATACTCACACCTGAGGATCATTTTAGCTCGGTTGGGCTCAAGGAGGTACACCGGATGCCTATTGGTTGGCTGTGAATATAAGGGGCTCTGGGATTAAGTATAGTTTTTTTTGGGGGGGGGGTGTCATCCCCGCTTGGAGTGCCACCGTTAAGGGTGAGTTCTGTGAGTGAGTTATGGACTGGGCTGCTCCGTAGCCCGCCCGAGTCTTCCGGCCGCAGTGAGTCTTGACGTCACCCTGGACTGAGCTCCCTTCCAATCCCTTGCCTCCGTCGGGTAAACCAGGCTGGACTGCCGTTGCCCGGCGGAGGACTCTGCCCCTTCCTATCCCTCGCCTCTGATGGGTTGTGCCCTACAACCCGCCCGGGAGCCTCGAGATCTGCCCAGGCCCCTGTGTCCTGCCTGGGAGGTCTGGGTCCTGCCCAGGAGTTCTGCAGCCCGCCCAGGGGGCTATCCTCCCAGCCTCTAGACCCATCTCTGAACTCCAGGGTCTCCACACTCTGACTTCGTTATTTTTTTCTCCAGTCCTGAGGAAGGGTCCTGGCCTGAAACATCGACTCCACTCATTTCCATGGATGCTGCCTGGCCTGCTCAGTTCCTCCAGCATTTCGTGTGCATTCTTCAGAATAACATCCTTGTTTCTGTATTCTAGTCCTCTCAAAATGAATGCTAACATTGCATTTCCCTGCCTTACCACCGATTCAGTCTGCAAGGTAAACTTTATGGAATGTTGCACGAGGACTCTGTTTGCAACTCTGTTTTTTGAATTTTCTCCCAATTTAGAAAATCGATCACACCTTTATTCTCCCTGCTAAAGTGCAACGCAATGCATCTTGCTACACTATAGTCCATCTGCCACTTCTTTGCCCTTTTCTCCCAATCTGCCAGTCCTTCTGAGATACCCTGCTTCCTTTTGTCCTGTACCTGTTGCTCCAGCTACCTTCATATTGTCCACAAATGTGCCCGCAAAGCCATCAATTCTTTAATCCAAATCATTGTCATATAATGTGATAAGAAACAGTCCCAACACCAATCCCTGTTGCACACCACTAGTGGCAGAAAAGCAGAATAGGGCCCTTTTGTTCCAATTCTTCACACCCTGCCAGTCAACTAATCCATGCATTCCAGTATATTTCCTGCAATATCATGGAGATTTTATCTTGGTAAGCAGCCCCATGTGTGGCACCATGTCAAAGACCTCCGTAAATCAAAATAAACAATTTCCAGTAACACGCCTTTGTCTGTCCTGGCTGTTATTTCCTTAAAGAATTCTGTTATGTGTGATGAGAAAACCAGGTGGAGATGGGGTCCAGAGTTGACCCCCCTGTGAGCTATGCTGCTAATGAGAGAGAGAGAGAGATGAAGGTGGGGGGAGGCATCCTGCTGCAGATGGGAGAGAGAGAGAGAGAGAGAGACAAGGATTAAAGCTATGGCTCCATGGATGATTTAGTATTATGGCTTCTTTGCTAATTGTTGACTTTAACGCCAAGGACATTTGGCCTGTTTGTGTGGATCCCTGCTGACACAGCGTAGTGGCGCCAGGTGCCTGCTGAGACAGGAGGGAGTGGCCAGTTTGATGGACATGGACATGGTCAGTTGATGGATGGCTGATACCCCAGCAGGGGAGATAAAAGACGGGTCTGCTGAGACACCGGCAGACAAGCCACGAGTAACTGCAAGAGTGTTGTGCACCCATAAGAAGGTGGCTTGGAAGACCGAATTGGGAGATGGGTCGCAAAGCTCACAGTGTGACGGCAGGACTGGTGGGGGCTCGTGTGTGTGTCCACTCATGCCAGAATGACAAGTCCACCACAGAAGAACGTCCTAGCCGAGAATAGAGGGGTCATAACTGAATGACCACATCAGTACAACGGAACAAGAAGACAACGGAAGGTTTGCCTGCTGCAGCTGCTCACATCTCACTCTCTCTCTCTCCAATGTCACACCAACATCTACTTCGACCTAAGCTAAACTGAACTGTCGTCATCTCCTAAGACTATTCATTTACCCCTAGACTTTGGAGGAGCTTGGTTTTTGATTCCTTTTACCACACTGCTGTATATTGCTAACCTGTAATATATACAAATTTGCATTTTATTTTTGTACTGTATTACTTAGTTTGCTAATAAACTTTATTAGTTACTAGTAATTACAGACTCCAACGTGTATTCCATTTCTGCTGGTTTGGTAACCCAGTTACGGGGTACGTAACAATTCCAACACATTTGTCAGGCAAGATTTCCCCTTCAGGACACCATGCTGACTTTGGCCTATTTTATCACATGACTCCAAGTACCCAAAAAACTCATCTTTAATAATAGACTCCAACATCTTTCCAGCCACTGCAGTCAGGCTATCTGGCCTGTGGTTTCCTGTCTCAGCCACCCTCCCTTTTTAAAGAGTGGAGTGACATTTGCAATTTTCCTGTTTTCAGCAACCGTTCCAGAATCTAGTCACAATCTCTTTAGTGACCTCTTTCAGAACATTGGGGTGTAGTCCATCTTGTCCAGGTAATACTGAATATCTATCTTCAGATATTTCAGCTTCCAAAGCACTTTCTCCATAGTAATAGCAATGACACTCACTTCTGACCCCAGACACTTTTGAATTTCTGGCATTCTGCTAATGTTTTCCACTGTAAAGACTGATGCAAAATACTTATTAATTTCTGCAGCCAATTCCATTACCATCTCTCCAGTTTAACCGCACAGTTTCCGATATGCACTCTGATCTCAATTTTACTCTTTATATATTTAAAAAATCTTTTTCTATCTGCTTTGATATTATTGGCTAGCTTACCTTCACATTTCATCTTTTCTTTCTTCAGTTCAAGTTCAAATTTCAAAGCACATTTATTATCAAAATCTATAAAAATTATACAACCATGAGATTTGTCTGCTTACAGGCAGCCAGAAAACAGGGAAACAGGGAAACATGAAAAAAAGACCAACATCCAATTCCTCAATGTCATGGTTGTTGTTATTAGTTGGTAAAGTGATAGAAACTAATACCACAGCAAGATTCAAAAAGCTTCTACACGGGCACAGGAACAGTTAGGAAAAAGAGGGGTGTGCAGTACACCAGATGTCACAGTCAAAATCAAGTTTATTGTCAAATACATGTATGCACAGGTGCAATTAAACCTTTGTTACTTCAGCAACCCCAGGCACATAACATCATTTAAGTCGCGTTAAGAAAGAAAACAAAATTACACTTCATTAAAACAAGAAAATACTATTTTAGATGTGATCAGCGTCCATTGGCATCCTGGTCGGCACAGGTTCCAGATCTGAATGGGTTGTTCCTGTGCTGTACTGCTCTGAGGTCTGATCTAACATTACCGACTACAATAAAATAGCGCAAAGCAGATTGTTATTGAGCGTTTAGTCATTTCATGAACCAGAGGCAGTTTGGTTTCTTCTACTTGCACGCAATTGGAAATATCAATTTAAAACAAAAATTAGTGACCTACAGAAACAAACCACACTACTGTGCACGTGCACTCACATACACACACCCCAATACTTCACTGAGAAACAGCAGGTTTCACTCACCTGTAGATCGAGTGTCCATCTGCAGCTGATGAGGGATTGAAATGATGGCCTGAATGGTCTCGTTGAGAGCCCCCACCTGCACTGTCATCACTTGGGTCAGACTCTGAACCTCACTGGGCTGATTAGAGACACTGTGCTGGGAGATCTGATGTGCCGAGGTGTTTTCATTTACATTTATTAATGTAAGTGGAGATATTTGCAGAGAAAAGACACCCTGAACCTGTTCAAGTACAGCCCTGGCTGCCTTCTCCACAGGGAGGGACCAGGTCGTGCAAATGTACTTTCTGATTCGCACAACAGTTCTGTTTTCCAATGCAGAGACTTTACAAGAAACACTGTGTAGTATCGAACAACAAGTGGGACAAAGATCCTTTGCTTCAACTGAAGAAGTCTCAGCTGACATGCTGCAGAGCTGTGGGAGAGCACTCACTCTCCACGTTTTCTGTCGAGAAAAGAGAGTGGAGGACGTGGGGAGAGATTCCCGGCAGTTGGAGAAGTCGATATTCAGGCCGCCAGGTGTCCACTGATGACAATTCAGCATCCGATCCCCACACCGACAAATCAGTCTCTGGCCACTGCTGCTGCCACCTCATACATATTATTTATTCCATTACCACAGAAAAACTTTATTAATAAAGTATTTATTTGTATTTCTTGCTTTATGGACCACTTGTAAGCTGTTGTCCAAATTCAGTAGCATCAACTTAAACCATAAGGCTCTTTTCAGTTGCCTTCTGTTGCTTTTTAAAAGCTTCCCATCCAGTGACTAGTGGTGTTCCTCAGGGGTCAGTATTGGGATGGCTACCTTTCACATTGTTTGCCAATGATTTGGACAATGGAATTGGTGGCTTTGTAGCAAAGTTTGCAGCTGACATAAAGAAAGTGGAGGATTAGACAGAGGAAGCAATGTGATTGCAGCAGGAATTAGACAAATGGACAACTAAGTGGCAGTTGGAATACAGTGTTGGAAAATGTATTATAATGCATTTTGGTAAAAGGAACAATCGTGTGGACTATTGTCTAAATGGGAGAATGTTCAAACATCAGAGGTGCAGAGGGCCTTAGGAGTCCTCGTGCAAGACTCCCAGAAGTTTAATTTACAGATTGAGTCAGTGGTAAAGAAGGCAAATGCAATGTTGGCATTTATTTCAAAGGGAATAGAATTTAAAAGCAAGGAGATAATGCTCAGCCTTTATAAAACACTGGTCAAACTGCACTTTGAGAATTGTCAACAGTTTTGGGCCCCAGATCTCAGAAAGAATGTGTTGTCATTGGAGAGAGTCCAGAGGAGGTTCACGAGGATGATTCCATGAATGAAATGTTTTACATATGAGGAGTGTTTGGCAGTTCTGGGACTATACTCACTGGAATTTAGAATTATGCATTGACACCTACTGAATGTTGAAAGGACTAGATAGGGTGGATGTGGAGTTGATTCCTATGGTGAGGCTATACAGAACTAAAGACCACAGCCTCAAAAGTTGAAGGGCTACCCTTTAGATCAGAGGTAAGCAGGAATTTCTTTGCCAGAGCGTAGTGAATCTGGACTGCTCTGCAACAGACTACGGTGCAGGCCAAGTCCGTGGGTATATGTAAGGTGGATGTTGATCTTTTGCTGATTGGTCAGGGCATCAAAGGATATGCTGAGAAGGCAGGGTTATGGGGTTGAGTGGGATCCAGGATTTTGTATGATGGAATGGTGGAGCAGACCCAATGGTCTGATTGGTCTCATTCGGCTCCTACATCCTCTGGTCTCGACCTCCCATGAAATCTTGCTATATTATATGGCATCTCTTGCCTAATCCTCCCTTTAGAATACTTCTTCATTTTTTGAATGTAGCTTTCTTGCACATTCTGAATTTCCCCCAGAAACCCCAGTGGTCCCTGTTTGGCCGTCATCCTTGCTACTGTCCCTTTCCAAACAACATTGGCCAGCTCCTCTCTACCTGCATATTGAAATCCCCCACTTCTATAGTAACATTGCCTTTCTTACATGCCATTTATATCTTCCATTCTAATCTGTCGCCCACATCCTGGCTACTGTTTGGTGGCCAGTGTATAACTACCATCAAGGTCTTTTTCCCCTTGTAGTTTCTTACCTCTACCCACAAGGATTTTACATCTTCCAATCATATGTGACTTCTTTCTAAGGATTTCATTTCATTTTCCCAAAAAAGCCACCACACCCACTCAGCCTACCTACCGATTCTTGTGAGACAATATGTGGCCTTGGATGTTAAGCTCTCAACTATGTTCTTCTTTCAGTCACCACTCAGGAATAACCACATAATACCTGCCAATCTCTAACTGTGCTAAAAGAGCATCTACATTATTCCATATACTGTGTGCATTCAAATATCACATCTTCAGTCCTGTATTCATCACCCTTGTTGCTTTCGGCCCCCTGCTACAGTTTAGCTCGTCCCACTCACTGTCCTCCATCCCACTCTTGCTGCACACTGCATCTAGTTCTATTCCAACTGCCCCAGCTCAGACCAATCACTTCAGTTCCTGTCCCTCTGCCAAATTAGTTCAAACCCTTCCCCACAGATATTGCAAACTGCCCACAGGGATATTGGTCCCACTTGGGCTAAGGTGTAACCTGTCCTTTTTCTATAGGTTATACCTTCCCCAGAAGAGATCCAGAAATCCGAAACCCTGCCCCAAGCAACAATTACTCACGCACACATTCATCTGCCACTTCATCCTCTTCTTACCCTCAGAACAGGCAGCAATCCATAAGACTGTTGTAAATAAATACTTTTTATAACGATGACTAGTGAGGCACAGAGAGATCTGAATTTACATAGAAGTACCTTTATTGTTTAAGTTAACAAGTACATGAATTCATATACTAAATACCTTGTGTGCATACCCACTAAGAATCCCTGACTCTCCTGAATAGCCAAAGAATAGCAAAGGTATTACCCGGGCAAGGGAGTTTACGCTGTCGGCGTTCCTCGTAGTCCTGATTTACTCGCCGTGTGTTTCACGTAGGGTTGCTCACGCTTGTATCAGCAATGGTTATTCTTCAAAGTTACCACTGCCAGCTCACACAAAGTATCCACTTTTATATCCATTCCTTATCAATTCAAATATCGCATTCCAGTGTCATTGACCACAGATCATGTGTCTGTACTTTACCAACTTGTTATTGGCTCTGCTCCAAGCCAGCATCCATTTCTTGCCCTTTTCCCATCAAGTGACAGTCGATAATTTATGGCTGTTTGTTCTCAATCAGCAACGTGCTCAAATCACTCAGGCAGGCACCAACCACAACATTCACAAACCTGCATATTATATCCAACCAAAGAACATCTCACAAATAAATTATTATTTGAAAATGATCTCCAGTCCAGCAGATTACCTGAAGTATCATTGTGTCTTTAAAACATTGATGAAGCCTACAATGTCAAGCTCACAAAATGGAGAATAGAGAGTCTTCACAAAATGGCAGCTTCCATCCCCAAGCATGCGGCAAGAACAAAGACAATTAGTCTGCCTGCTTCCACTGTCATTGATTCATTTGAATTCATTGACTATCATTCTTTATGGCCAACAACACCAGTTGCAAAACAACAACATAGGAGGAGGATTAGGCCATTTGGCCCATTAATTACGCTCCGCTATTTCATCATGGCTGATCCATTTTCTCCCTCATCCCCATTCTCCTGCCTTATAACCATATCCCTTCATGCTCTCACTAATCAAGAATCTATCAACTCTGCCTTAAATATACCCAATAATGGCCTCCACAGCTGCCATTGGCAATGAATTCAATAGCAATCCAGAGATTTCTGCCTAACTCCCTATATTCTTCCTTTTGGACCTTCCCCTTTTCCTACTTCTGTCATTTGTACAAACGTTCAGCTATTTACCCTCCCCATTTTGAATCCCATGGATTCAAAGCAATATATCCTTGACCCTGGCATGTGGGAGGCAACATATCATCCAGCTGTCTCTTTCACATCCTGCGTATCTGCTTTCTGCTCCTCTCATTATGGAACCTCTTATTACAACCACACTCTTCTTCTCCCTTCCCTCCTGAGCCTGATTCTGTGCCAGAGACCTGGTTGCTGCAGATTCCTCCTGGTCAGTTGTTCCCCTTAACAGCACCCAAAGTGAATGGCCACAGGGGTACTCTGCACTGGCTGCCTATTCCCTTTCCCTCTTCTGACAGTCATCCTGGTACCTGTCGCCTGCAACTTAGGTGTGACTACATCCCTGTAGCTCCTATATAGTGTGGTGATATTACGCATAATGACGTGTCAGAACGTGATTGGAGAGAGTTCTGAGCATGCGTAGAAATTATTGAATGATCAAGAACATGGCTTGGTAAAAACGTGGTTTTGTTGCTATAAATAAAAGTTCTAATTCTTCCAGAATATGATTCTTTATTAGTAACCCACGGTACATATAAAGAACCCAACATGGTGTCAGAAGTTGCTCTGGAAGAATAATACATTTCCAAACATGGGAGAGTCGAAGATAATTGAAGAAAAAGAGCTTGAACTGTTTTGGTTTTTGCTAACAGTTTCACAAATGGAAGGTTTGCTGCCTTCACCGTCACTTCAGCTGTCTGGGAACGTAGCTGAGAACTGGAGGAAATTCAAGCAGCGTTTTGAAATTTATTTATCGGTGATCGGAGCAGATATAAAACCAGAAAAAACAAAAGCTGTGCGTCTACTCCACATAATAGGTGACAACACAATTGAGGTATATAATCATTTTATTTTTGAAAATGGAGATAATTTGAGGTTGGAACTGATAATGGACGAATCTGAAGTTCAATGTTATGAATTAATTAATCTGTATGAATATAGGTTAAGGAGTCTTTATATGCAATTTAGTATAATGTATTGATATATATATATTTCTTGTACTCTGTATTCTTATATGTAAAATTAATAAGGAAAATATTGGAAAGAAAACTTTTCATATCTTCCAACTGCAACTCCATTAGGCTTTGTTCATGAAACAGTCAAAATCAACAATTAAAGCTTTGTTTCATCGACAGCACAGGCACATAGCATCATATAAGTAACGTTCACAAGGAAAACAAATTGTACACTTTTTCTTTAAACAAGAAATGTCTATTTTAGATGTGATTAGCTTCTATTGGCATCCTGGTCAGCACAGACACCAGGTCCGAATGGCTTGTTCCTGTGCTGATCTACTCTGTGGTCTGAGCTAACACTACTGACTACAATAAAATAGCACAAGGTAGATTGTTACGGCGATATAACAATTACAGCATGGAAATGGGCCATCTTGGCCCTTCTAGTCCGTGCCGAATGCTTACTCTCACCTAGTCCCACCAACCCGCACTCAGCCCATAACCCTCCATTCCTTTCCTTTCCATATACCTATCCAATATTTTTTAAATGACAAAATCGAACCCGCCTCTACCACTTCTATTGGAAGCTCGTTCCACACAGCTACCATTCCCTGAGTAAAGAAGTTCCACCTTGTGTTACCCCTAAACTTTTGCCCCTTAAATCTCAACTCATGTCCTCTTGTTCGAGTCTCCCCTACTCTCAATGGAAAAAGCCTATCCACATCAACTCTATCTATCCCCCTCATAATTTTAAATACCTCTATCATGTCCCCCCTCAACCTTCTATGCTCCAAAGAATAAAGACCTAACTTGTTCAACCTTTCTCTGGAACTTAGGTGCTGAAACCCAGGTAACATTCTAGTAAATCTCCTCGGTACTCTCTCTACTTTGTTGACATCTTTACTAAGAGTTTACTCTTAGAACCCTTTTTAAACAATGGAACAATTTTCCTATGGAAAATCTTGTCAGGACCCGGAGCCTTATCCACTTTTATATTCTTTAAAAGCGCCAGTACTTCTTTAATCATCATAGTTTCCATAACTGCCCTACTTGTTTCCCTTACCTTACACAATTCAATATCCTTCTCCTTAGTGAATACCGAAGAAAACAAATTGTTCAGAATTTCCCCCATCTCTTTTGGCTTCACACATAGCTGCCCTCTCCGATTCTCTAAGGGACCAATTTTATCTCTCACTATCCTTTTGCTATTAATATAACTGTAGAAACCCTTTGGATTTATTTTCACCTTACTTGCCAAAGCAACCTCATATCTTCTTTTAGCTTTTCTAATTTCTTTCTTAAGATTCTTTTTACATTCTTTATATTCCTCGAGCACCTAATTTACTCCATGCCACCTATATTTATTGTAGATCTCTCTTTTGATTATTTGTGATTTTTTTTCCTTCAGGCAGGATATGTGATTTACATTTTGTCAAAAATATGGGCAGTTTTTCTGGATTTTTAAGAAAATTGTTGACATTTATTAATAGGCACAGATGAAGACAAA